>NW_017309262.1:23059-32961 GCF_000935625.1 Nanorana parkeri | reverse complement strand
GGGGGGACAATTGCTTACACATGGTTGGATGATTAAAGTCAGCAGAGCTTCATCTCAATTACTATTCTCATGCAAAGTGCAAATTCCCTTGAACAGCCTATATGCCTTTAGTAAATCAACCCCATAGCGTGGTCAGCAAGGTAACATTTGTTCACTTAAGTGCACTGGTTTATACTTTCAATAAATGTTCTTATGAGAAATAGTGGTAACTGCAGATTTAGAAGTTGTAGGAAATGTGCATCTTTATGGGTTTGTTCCACAGTTGCAGAAATTAGTGCTCATCATACTCTGGTTTCATACTGCTGTGTGCAGGCTGGCTATCACAATACAATGCTTTTCTTAGGGGAATACATAATACATAATTGTAGTCTGATCATATGAGTTAGAAAATATGTCAGCAACTTGTTTTTCACAATACAGTTTTCATTTCACATGTTTTGTCTATATGCACCTACGCATGTCTCATCCTGAAAGATATAAATAAGATTGTCTGAGTATGTGACGATGTTGTCAGACATATGTATGCATAAAATATTGCCTTTCAGTTACAATATTTAAAAAAAATGAATGTATAACACGCAGGTATTACTTCAACCATCACAGCTCTGTTTTATGTCATTTGCAATGGTAAAACACTACGTGGATGTGGACTATCCTCAGATACAGTGATGGTTATACAAAGTAAGACAACATAATGGGCAGCCTCACTGACCAACAGGGTAAATATGGTGGCGTAAGGGGCAAACAGCCGTATTTTAAATTCTTACCATCACAGTCTGCACATATTTAGTTTAACACCAAGATTTAGTATAAAGGGTAGATTCTATGAAACTGTGGTTGATAAAAACACTTTTATATGGATACTTCTCTGTATTCCAGGTACAGAGCAGTTGCATCCTGGAGCCGAGTGCAAGGCAATGGAATCCCACTTATCACAGCAGTTGAAATAATCTCCATCTGGGTTCTTTCATTTGTGCTGGCGATCCCTGAGGCAATTGGATTCGTCATGGTGCCCTTTGAATATCGGGGTGAAGAATTACGAACATGCATGTTTAATGCTACATCTCCTTTCATGGAAGTATGTATGATATGTTCTTGTTCTATGTGCAACCCTCTACATATACTTTTTGTATCAGGTAATAATTAATAAGAACCTGTAACACATAGCTGTATTCAAGGTGTTCTTAATTCTAAAGGGGAGGGACAATTAGATTTCACTTTGCTAAAGTAAGATGAGAAGATGGGTTTTTATTGGTTGCTAAACTAAAGAATTAGCACTCAAGTACTATGAACTCTTCACTGAGTAAGAATTACTTCTGTATGATGGTCACATGATTATTTCTTTCTCCCTGTCTTTTTTTCTTTCTTCACTTGCCCTGCCCTGCTCTTGTTGGTATATTAGCCTGTGTGAACCTTGTCATATCCTAAACATTTTCTACACTAACAATTAAAAATGTCATTCATCAATCTGAAAAATATAAATCTGCTTCTCTGTTCTTGTGCATTTCAAAAATTAAGCCCTAATTAGCCCTGTGCCACCCTACCCTTCAACAGTTCAATTCAAGAGCTTATAATGCCAACTCAATTTCTAGTTTTGCACTGTTGATTAGCAGGGAAAAGGCAAGCAGCTCCCTGCGAACAGAATATCTGATTTGACGATCACCACAGGTCCTTTCAAGCACACCTAGAAATCAGCGAGAGATATGCACCATCTAAAATCCAGCATTCTGAATTCTGGTCGATGAGGGTTTTGGCACTCTGCTCCTCAGCTTTGCACTTTGCATTGCTTTACCGAGTAAGCCCACTTGTGTTCCTTGATCCCCTAGCAGATATATAATATACTGTGTACATGGACTAAGTGTGCACACTGAAAATGTCAGTCTGAAAATGCGAACAGCTATTTATAAGTGGATAAGCTGAACATTTCCAGTAAATATAAAGTACTGATGGGTACTGATTTTCAATATCAGGGACATTTGATGTCTATTCTCTATATGATGACTACTCACTTTTACTTAAAAAGCACCAACTTATTCTACTGTACAATGGGAGGAACAACAGCCATAACAATACATGAAACATTTAAATCTGTTGAGCTATACGTTATAATGCAGGTTAGGTTAATAAAATATAAGGGCTATATGCAAGTTAAGTTAATATAATAATTAAAAAATATAATAACTATAATATAATGCACGTTAGGTTAATATAATATCAGAGCTACATGTCAGTTAAGTTGAGTTATATGCAAGTTCTCAACATTTAAACATATAGCGAGATGACTCCAAATTGTAATTTTTGTTTGACACTGCATGACAATTTTTATTTTTCATCCTCATGCATTATATATATCCAGTAAATATACCCATTTCATGATCAATGCACAGCTTACGGAACATTGTCAATGACTGTACTGTGTCTAGCTAACAGGCAATCATGAAAAATTTATTTTTTATTTAGCGACAGGAGAACTTGACATGGGAACTTAACAAGAGAAAAATTCCCAGAGGGAAAACCTCGGTTAGTCTTTTGATAATGCTGACATGCATATTATAAGAACAAATAAAAAATGACACACCAGTACAGTACAGATGCATGCACTGTATATTGTCAGAGTGAGACACTTCCTTGAAAATACTCAGTGATGTTCGTCTACCACGCCTTCATCTAAAAACATACCCCTAGAACAATGTGCTTTCATCTTCAGAGCAAGTCAACAGGGTTGGGGCTTTACAAGCTAAACTAACAAAGTACACATCACACTTGCTTGATGTCAGGAGTACTCATTTGTAGTGGTTTATTGGAAGCATGAAAGGTTAAATGCCTTTTCTTTGTAATGTTTATTAATATGAAAGAGCAGACATAAAAACAATGCTGTTGCCTTTCACAAGGGTGCTTTGAAATATTACTAACCACCCTACGTCTTATTTTTACTACATTGTAACACCTATAATTAAACATATACACTATCTTCAATCATTAGATTATGTAGTGCATATAGATAAGAAGATTTCCTATTTACAGAAACAGAATGGGAAGAAAAAGGGCATTTTTCTCAGATTTTTACTCTACTCTGATCATCTAGAATCAGAAATAACACTGGCAGTGTGTTAAATAGGTATGCATACACACCTTAGAACAGGAATAAAAACAAAGAATACATATCCAGACAGACATTAAAGCGGACCTCCTTTCACTAAAAACCACAGAAGTATGCAGCTCTGCATGCTGATATGAAATCATTTTACATTTATTAGCTACATAAACATATTTTTCTTTTAATTATAATTACTGTTTTTCCACTTCCTGGCATTAGTGATGTAGCAATGCCTCAGCATCACTATGCATTCTAGGAAGGTTACATCTGTAAACTGTAAAATCTTGCAAGATCTCAGGGAAAGGCATGTTTTCCCCCTGAAATGATGTGCATGGTCACATGTCCTAGTCACATGTGCCAGAAATCAGAGAAGTAAAGTGAGATGCATTAGTGAAAATGGCCACTGTTAGAAGAATGGAAAGGAAAGGAAAAGAAAAAAATGGTATTCAAAGAATAAAACTCTGGCAATTATCTATAAATATCCATTCATAGAGTGTCATTACTAAACATTTCTAAAGGTGCCTTTGTTGTCATTTTAAAGATAAGGGTGATGTTGCTCCTTTGAAAGGAATGACATGAAGAATTAAGACATTCAGAATAAAAAGAGAGAACTAGAACACACCCAAGCAGCTTCCCTCAGTTCTAATAAGTTTTCAGAACATAACATTTATCATCTTTACCCCATTGATCTGACAGTAGTGCACACCAGCCATGTAACTTGGGCAATTAACACATGTCCCAGGCTTCACCGCACCATAATGATTGGATTATGTAATTAGAACAGGGTAGTCTCACATACCTCTCATAACCTAACCTCTTCTCACCAATCAACACCTGCCTTGACACATCATATTGTGATTGAATTCATATTAGTGAGTTACCCATGTAGCTATAAAAGCTTGGGTATGCACCTGACACTCAATAGAACCAATGAAGCTGCTTGGATAAGTACCAAAACACCCTCAACATTAAAGAGCAAGTCCAACTGAATATGACTAACTACTACTAGCTATACCATGATCTGGATAAATGAGGACTTTCACACAGCTACATAGGCATGCAGGCATTGACAAGTTGGTAAAGTTGATAAAAGCTGTCCATTCACTGCTTGAATTTATGCCGAGTCAGCAGAATTTGAGCAATGTGTGGCCCGTCGGCACCCCTCCATTACACAAAAGTCAATTTGTTAATTGGCTTTTGTTGAAGGAGCCAACAGTAACTAGAGCCAATCAGCTACAGTCATTGTTTGGGCATTCTGACAGCGGCACACACGCCACTGTCAGAATACGAGGGGTTTCCTCCATCCATGCAATTTAGCATGGACTGGGAATCTGGCTTTTTATCTTGTTTAGGCTGTGGCGCTGAACAATAAAAAATGATAAGTGTATGGTCACCTTAATAGCTTATAGATGGTTTGAGTGGATAGTTTAGGCAGTAGGATACATTAGAGAGATTAGGCAAATCAATCTTCTTCTTATAGCAGCATATATGTTGGAAACAATGGATTCAGAATGGTGAGTAGCTGTTACCCATTTCTTTACTCTGCTTAGAAATAAATCCCTGAGTGTTTGTATCATTGGAGAGAGTTTTAAATGTATATTTACATTGACCTATGCACCGTTTTAACAAGAGCATGTTTAGTCATGATGTCCTAGCTGATTGTAACATTTATTGTTATTTGGTCCTATTACAGAAACACAGCTGCAACATGAATTTATTGTAAATCGGCACTATCTCTGTTTAAAATCTGTATCCTAGGCATCTAGGACTATCGCTGCGCACAAGGAAGCTTGCTTTAAATGCACACTTCCTTTTGAAAATTGTTAACATCTGGACCTGAGGGAAAAACAAAAGCACTTTTATTCTTTTCAATCAAGCCCTGATGTAAGATGAGAGGGCCACCCTTCTCAGTACCCATATTTAATCAGTCACAGGCTCTCCACATAAACTTCTTTCTTTCATTTATAGGGTTTGTATATGCAAGTACATTAGTCTCTTTTTCCAGTTATAATTTTTCTCGTTGTCTATATACAGGAATATAGTGTATGTGTGTTTGGAAATAGCTAAAATGGTTTGTTATAACAGAGTTATATGAAATGACAGGATCGTTGATTTCCCACATAAACATGTTATAAGTGAGCAGTGAAATTGACTAGGAATGTTGAGGGTAAAAAGAACAATAGGACTTTTGTAGCCTCTGATAAACTTAATCTCATAGTCTATCAATGCCCTGAAAGCAGCAACACTACATATACTCAGTAGGCTTACAAGATAAGCCTCTCTGACTTAATTAAGCACGAAGTGATCTTTGACCTCTATCAATTGAAGTGATAATTGAAGGAGAATTTCAGCATATGACTGAATAATATCAACTTCAATTTTAACTGCAACTCATTATTACAGTTATTTCAAGTGTATTCTATGACTGTATTCAGTCAACATATAGTAAAAATTCTTGACGGTAAAATCAAACCTTGCCAATAATAAGGCAGATAGCTCTTTCAGCCTGTAATATGATGGTAACTCTGACATTTTTGAGATATTCAAAACATAGGTAGTTTAGAATTCGTTACTGCGCATGTGTTATAATTCAACATCTTAGAGACTTATGCACAGCAGTTTCATTCCGCCAGAACTTTTCCAGCAGCCGCAAGACACATTACAAAGTGACGAGTCATTGTCAGGGTACTAGGGGGCTTACCTCTCCTCGGGGTGGCCATGTGCGGCGGGGGGGCCCGGGTTCCCCTTCCTGGCAGGACCCCTGGTACCAGGATTGTGGGTACGCATTCGTGACAAGTGCTCGTGCACGGTGGACAGGCTGTGCGCGCAGGCACGGGGAGATGCACGTAGTGCTCCTGTTACTGGTATCAGGTGGGATCCTTGCTGGGGGAGGTTCCTAGTCCCATGTCTCTGTCCATCGGAAGCCACCACCACGAAGAGATCACATGGGACATAGTACCGTCTCCATTGTTCCCAGTCATACTGGGCATACCCTGGCTCAGGAAGCACAACCCCCAAATCAACTGGACCACCGGACACGTCACATTCCGGTCCCCTTTCTGTTCCTCCCATGTCGTCCTGTCCGTTCCTGGCCCGCTGACGGCTCTTTCAGGTAATGTCCACGCGGCGGCCAAGGTCCGTGCATTCCATCGGGCTCACCCTGACCGTCCTTCCCAGGTTCGCGTCTGGAGGCCGCTCCTTGGTGGGGGGCTCTGTCAGGGTACTAGGGGGCTTACCTTTCCTCGGGGTGGCCATGTGCGGCGGGGGGCCCGGGTTCCCCTTCCTGGCAGGACCCCTGGTACCAGGATTGTGGGTACGCATTCGTGACAAGTGCGCGTGCACGGTGGACAGGCTGTGCGCGCAGGCACGGGGACATGCACGTAGTGCTCCTGTTACTGGTATCATGTGTGATCCTTGCTGGGGGAGGTTCCTAGCACACACCCTCTGCCCCTCTCTCGCCATTGGCTCCTGATGGAGAGGCTACCTGGTTGCCTCGGTAGCCGGGGAGTGGTCTCAATCCTCCACTGAGTATAAAAGCCCAGTCAGAGCCCTGGCTCATTGCTGAGTTATTCTATCCCTATGGTGTGATCTCCCAGCTCCCTGTGCCTTGAACCTGTCTTTATTCCTGAACCTCTGCTTGGACTCTTGATTACCGACCCTTTGGCTTACCCTTCCGTTACTGAAACTAGCTGCCTGCCTCGACCCGGATTGGACCTGACTATTCTTCTTGGATTTTCCCTGTGTACCACGACCTCGGACTTTGGCTTGCCGCCCCTGCCAAGGGGTTCCACTCACGGCCCAGCCGTACCCCCCTGACAGTCATGGAGCTACAACGAGAACGGTTGTCCTCATTATCATTTTCTGGACACGGGCCACATTTTCTGGGGTGACTGACGTAGTTTCTAAGATGTTGAATTTTAATACATGCGCAGTAAAGAATTCTAAACTATCTATGTTTTCAATATCTCAAAAATTTCAGATTTACCCTTGTATTCTGAAAGCCAGTTATCAACCCCTTAAGTAAGGCATGCACTAATTTAAATGCTTTTTACTGCAGAAATGTGGAACTGAAACCAAAATTTAGTCTTAAAAGTAATTTTTAGTGTTTCATATTAATTTTTTAATTTATTTCAAAATCTTTGGTATTTTTTGCATATTACATGTAAATGTGTCATACCTAACAAATGCAACTAGCAGATAGGAAACCATACACATACAGTAACTGCTTTGGGCAAGTTCAAAAACTGGACTGTTTAGAAACATAGCTCAACAGTAGGAAAGATCAGATTACACAGCCAATGAATTACTCAGAGGAGGGACACAACCCCACTCAACTATGGTTTAAGCTGGTTGTCAACAAGAATGTAAGCAGTGCTGTTTTGTTTTTTGTATTCATAGAATGTCCAGCATCCTCTGCAAACTGGGATGCACCCTCATCGATGCGCTCTGTATTCAAAGTTTTTTTTATGTAAAATAAAAAATATTATACAAATAAGTAAAAGGTAATACACAACACAATTTGTTCAATTTAAAAGTAAAGTATGATAGTTTTTCAAAAATTTTATTTTATGAACATTTCTATAAATAGACACACATTTATCACTGCTTTTGCCCTAATTCTTCTTCAATTTCCCTCTTGACTTAAGTCTTGGGTTGAGAACTTGCCAGTTTCAAACTAAATTAGCAGACAGCTGGTTGGAGTGAAGACTCCAAAATGTTAATACATACAGTTCAACTGTAACTGAATATGAAAAACATAGAATGCAAATAACATATCCGGTTATGGGGCAAAAGGCAACACGAGTCACTGTGAGATGTATTTGTTCTCTTTGTGAGACAACCAGATCATCTCTGTCTGAATGTTGTTGAAGTTCATCCCAACTGTATTGCATTCAGACAGAAATCTGGACCCCTTGTGTCTTTCGCATTGCGTTATCTTTTGGATCTGATAGTTTAGTTAGAATTTTGATCTAAATCTAATAAAATTGCTTAACTGAGAGAGCCAACATCTAAGAACGTATTTCTGTATTTCAGTATTACAAAGATGCAAAAGATTGGTGGCTGTTTGGCTTCTATTTCTGTGTACCCCTGGCATGTACTGGGGTTTTCTATACTCTAATGACGTGTGAGATGTTACACCAGAGGAAGGGAAGTCTCCGCATAGCATTGAGTGAGCACCTAAAACAGGTACGTAAAAACTGGACTGGGCTATGTCATTTTACATAACCCTTGTATATCATTACTGATGTTTATCTCTTATCTTAGCAGGAAAAACCTTGTCTTTTATCCTACACTCTGTATTGCATATTTCTCACTTTTACCTTCTCTGACAATAAACTGTCATTGTACATGTATGCTATATATTTCAAAGCTGAAAGATTTCAACTTTTGAACAGCTTAGAGAAAAACAATGTGTCTTTTTGACACTAGATGGAGCAAGGGAGCTCCTTATCTCCATCTAGAGGTCATAATGCATTATTACATTACATTCGACCTGAAAAGAAAAGAAACCAAGAATGTTCATCTTTACCTTGCACAGAACAAACATTCACAGAGATGTGCAGAGTGAATGACTCCGTGAATTGTTTATAATAGGACCCTAAGGATCTATTTACAGCTCAATCCTCAAAAATGCATACATCTGTAATATGCATTTTTAAAGAGTTCCTGTCACCACATCCTACCCTATGAACTCAGTATGGACAATCTGTATGAAATGTACTTATGCTAGCTCTCTATGCTGTAAAAATTTTAGCTTTCTAAGCAGAGATTTGGCAGCACTTCCGGGACTGCCCGGGTGTCAAACTTTTAGGCACTTGCATCATCACAGCAACATAGCAAACCTGCTGTCATTGCTTACTATGAGGCAGCAGGCAGCCCAGAAGTCTGAGGATCCAACACTGCAGAAAGTGGCAGAATTGCTGCACTGATATCTGAGCTTCATATTGTAGGAATATATTTAGTTCATAGAGTGGTGACAAGGTCTCTTTAAAGTGCGTCTAAACCCAAAAATAAAATGTGATATATTGCAGGTTACCAGGCCCTAGATCAGGGGTGGGCAACTCCAGCCCTACAGCTATTCTGGAACTACAAGTCCCATAAGGCATTGCAAATCTCTGCCAGCCACAGGCATGACTCCCAAAGACAGAGGCATGATGGGATTTGTAGATAAAGCACAGTTGGGGGGCCCAAGTTGCCCACCCGCCTCAGATGATCTGGCTGCATTAGTTTTCTTTTTTCAGGCTTTTTTCTTTATTCTCCCCTAGTAATCCTTAAAATAATACACTTCCTGGCCTACCATGGCTACACTCGTTCACTCCATTGCATCTATCGAGGGGGACATGGTTCCCACCCACGCTGAACTTCAAACATGTCTTGCTCTTTTTATCTCCATTACATAGGGGCTGGGGAGATTATTAGTTAACAGAAGGAAGAAAATATTGTTTGTGCTTTTAGTTCACTGCTTTTAGTTTTAGAACACTGCATTTGTGGCAAGATAAACAGGCATTTCCTGTACTTGCTGAAAATATCCTGGGCCTGTAGAAAAAGAAAACAAATGCAGCTAGTACACTGTATATTACCAGGACTTATAAGAAGTAATATATAATTTGTTTTGTTCATTGGTTTAGATATTCTTTAAAGTCTATCTTTAGACTTTAAAAAAAACCTCCCCTTGCAATGGAGCTACCCTTGTAAGCAATGCAAGGATGAACAGCTAGTTTTGCCTAGGGGGATTCTTTAAAGCAGATTAATTTGCCTGATCTGTGCTCCTGCTGCCTCCAGAACTGGCACCTGCATCTCCCCC
>NW_017309262.1:0-21889 GCF_000935625.1 Nanorana parkeri | reverse complement strand
CCCCCATCCACTATGGTGGTCGGAGGCCTTCTGACATCATCACATCTAATGCACAGTCCATGTTCCTGCATTATACATGAGGATGCCGAGGGACAGTCCATAAGCCATAGTGGAGGAGAGCGAGGTGAGCGCCAACTGCCAGGGGAGCTGAGATCAGGTAAGTAAAACTGCTTTACACAATCCCCCTAGACATGAACAAGCAGTTAATCCTTGCAATGCAGGGGTAGCCCAGCTGCAATGAAGGGGAGTTATTTCCCCAGAGATAGGCTTTAAATGATTTCACAATTTATTGCAATGATTTTTTTGTTTTGTTTTGTTTACACTTTTTGTAGCATTTTCATTCCATATGTATTTTCCATGTTCATTTTCCATGGAAAGACTGCTTTCATGTGACAAAATGGGCAGTCAAAGTTTTTTTTTGTTTTTTTTTAAAGCCTAAATTATGTGAATATGTACATTGCCTGTGTAATAGATTTACCAGTGAGATAGAATACATCAAACTATTTTAAAGGCTATAGTTTCAAGAAAGTAGTATGACGTGTACAATGTCTTTACAGCGACGCGAGGTTGCAAAGACAGTTTTCTGCTTGGTTGTGATATTTGCCCTGTGTTGGTTTCCACTGCATCTGAGCAGAATCATCAAGAAGACCGTGTACAATGAGAATGATTCTGGACGCTGTGAGCTTCTCAGGTAATCAGGAGTTTTTATAATACCGCATAGTTTAATGTGCTGTGGCGTAGTAATGACCATAACAAGCCAAGCAGCTGCTATGGGGCCTGGGGTAGGAGGGAGGCCCCATTATGCACTACTGTTTGCTAAGCTGTCTTAGCTGTGGATTTGTTGCCCCCTGAGCTTCTACTGCAGACTGAAATTAACCATGTATGTCTAATAGAGACAAACATCCTCAGCTAAAAGTTTTTATTTATAACACTACAAACCTCAGGCCTCCTATAAGGTTTTACAGATGTTCCTCACTTACCGACTTACCTGTTTTGCGACCACTCGCACTTACGATGGACCGCCGATCGACCTCCGACCTTGCGCGTTAGCGTCAGTGCGACGTGTCGCCGATGGAAGTGACATCCTCCGATCTTCACTGCAGGTCCCGGTAAGTATTTCCATTGCCCGATGTACAGTACACTGTTCGGTACTGTACATCGGCAACGCTATACAGTACTGTACTAATGCAGTACAGTACTGTATAGAGTTCCTCACTTAACGACCAATCCGTTTAACGACCTGGTCATAGGAACGGAACTCGGTCGTTAAGTGAGGAATACCTGTAGTGTAAAACCTTATAGGAGGCCTGAGGTTTGTAGTGTTATAAATAAAAAAGTTTAAGGTTGTATTAGGGATAGAGAGCAATTGTGTTCAAGAGCATTAATAATAATAATAATAATGTCATAAAATATCATAATAATTATGATTATTGTTATTATTGTTGTTGTTGTTGTTATTAATATTATTATTATTACATCTATAAAAAAAATGTCCCCAGCACTGGTCTTTGTTAGTATACTGACTATGCTGACAATTCACCTGGTGCCTGTTCTTGATTTAAGCCAACTGCTAAAGATAGAATTAGCCAGGGAGAGGGAGCAGCACACCAATGAGCTAACCGATGTGTCACTCTGCTCTCTTTTCCTACCAGCATGCTTCTTGCATTGCAGTATGCCTGACTGGTTCTTTGTGCTGCTCCCCCCTCCCCCTCAAGTCTGCTGTAAAGTAGACTGCAAGAGTCTCATACCAAGTCAAATTCAAGTACTAACACTGCATTATAAAAAAAAAATGTAATACAATTAAATATTTTAAATTACACAGCTCCATTCATTTTTGTATTTTATGTCTGTCGGCAGCTCAACGTTAATTGTATCATTCATGTGTATAGAAACATACAGCAGATAATCCCTACAAATACATTTAAATTAAAAATGTCAGTAATGTTTACCCTTTAATAATAAATATTCAAGAGCTTAATGCAGTTAGAATAAGCCATTATACATATGTGGCAGAACATTTCACATATTGATTCGCTTTGATTTTTAAATGGTAATAAAAACTGAAGTCAATGCTGACTCCTCATCAGGCCGCAGTGGCAGGCAACGACAGACACTGAGTATTCAGTAAACTCAAGAGAGTTTTTAGAGCAGTTCTCGAGGTTGGTAACTGGTGACCATGGCGCCTAGGCAGTAAGATTTTCTTTTTTTTTATGTGACACTTCAGTCATGGTGTGTCCAAGCTGGGGGCTGTGCTGGTGATTGGACCATTCAAGCAGTTGGATAAGCATGAGCAAATATCCCCTCCATGCCTCAGTGCTGACAGATTAGCTACTGCACACTATTGCTTTTTGTACCCTAATGCTTATTTTAGATTTCGTTCACTAAATTTGTATTATTTCAACAAAATAAACATTAAACATAACCATTGCGAATAGGCCAATAAGCTGACGCAGCAGCCATGATAGAGACAGAAATAACGCTAGGCATAGCAATAGGCATCAAACTAATGCAAAAAGCTAATTAGTGCAGATATAAAATTTAAGTAATTTTTTTTTCTGTTCAATAGTTTTTTATTGGTAATGCTAAAAAAAATTTACACAAACAAAATATAGGTGCAAATACAGTTGTACAGTAACACGGAGTAAAGAAGGCTCGAATACAGGTAGTGCATTTGACATCAGTTACAGTTCTTGGGAGAATAAGAACCAGCAAAAAGACTTACATTCTTGAGGAACGTCAAACATACAGTCCTGAGATATTAAAGTGTGAAAAAGGGACATTGAAACGGGAGAGAAGAGTGGAAGAAAAGAAGGGAGGGAATAAGTGAAAGAAAATACCATGGGTAGCATGTTTGAGGGTCATACTCAGATGTAGGACTATATTCAGATTATAGAGACGATAATTGACGATCAAAAAAATGGGGGGGGTAGGCATCGCAAAATCCATGTATCCCAAATTTTAACCATAGAGTCGGAGAGTTTAGCTGAAAGTTTTTCAAAATGTAAGTAATTTTATGTGTGACCTTGGCATGGGATTTCAAGGCAATCTCCCAGTACCACCTAAGGACAAATATTTCAGTCCAATATGTTATTAATGAACATGGCTTAATAGAAACTAGGATGGGGTGCCAGAAGGAGGGGGAAAGAGGGAGGGGAAAAGAAGAAGGTTTTAGAAAACGGAAAAAGGAAAGAGGGAAATAGAATGTATGAAGAAAGGAAATGAAGAAGAAATGGAAAGAGAACAGGAGAGCCCGCCATAAAGACTTACTGTATATTGGTTTTCAAAACTGGTCTACAGAGCTGTTTCTACCTAATCTGGTATCACCACACTAAATTTGCAGTATATTACATATGAATATAGACTTAGACTACACAGGAGTGTATGCATAAATCATAGCATTACAGCATTATGGTGGAATCCCATTGGATGAATTCCTTTTAAAATGTTTAAATGTATAATGCACGTCCATGTATCCAGTTAATGAAGTCAAACAGATGTGATGTGTTACCGGATAATACTGTCTGTTTTATTCTGATTTGTACTGGTGTGGTTTACATCAATGTCTGTCTCTAAATGTTCTGTACTGAGACTCCGATAATTATATTACAAGGCTATGCTGAAAATTCAAACAGAAAGCAATTTGATTGTTTTTTTCTTTTGATATTTAGCTTTCTGTTGGTTATGGATTTCATCAGCATTAACTTGGCAGCATTAAACTCTTGTATTAATCCAATCGCGCTCTACTTCGTAAGCAAGAAGTTTAAAAACTGTTTTCAGGTAAGAAGCTGTTCAGTGTCTGTGAAATAGTCTGTGCAAACTGGGAATTTCCCTGACAAAGTAAATCTAGTTGTACTCGTAAAACAATGTTATGTGAATATCAGGGACTACGTGACCTTTTCCATTGTGCTGGATGATACTGGATGATACTGGATTTAGTCTGATTTAGAAATTATTATAAAAGATGAAATTGCACATATTAAAACACCAATTAGTACAGCTATATATACATAAAACATTTAGATGAGTAGCTGAATTTGCGGCTTTAAACCCTCTTTACAAGTTGACTCAGACTGGAAGACACAGGGCCAGCACCAGAAAAGTCAAACTCTGCAGCAGTACAAAATACTGTCATTGTAACATTAGGAGCTTGCTGACACAAGGAAAAGAGTGATACTGCTGCTCCTTCAGTATCCAATCAGCTAGCTAGCTAGAGGGAAAACCTGGACCGATGCGGGTTATTTAACTGCAGTGAAGGTCCAGGACTTTAGTCTTGATCAGAAAAGTGGCTGAACAAAATAACAAATTTTTTAGTGGTTAGGACAGTTGCCATTTGTGTTTTTTTTTTAAAAATGTGTTTAGTTTTTTTAAAAGATACAATACAAAAAGAAAATGAGTCAGAAAACCCCCAAAATAATCAACATGCAGATCGCAATGGAAACAAAAAAGACGCACATGCACACCGCCGATACACACACACAGCCACCCCCTGCCCCTGATCACAATGATACAACATCCCCATCCATAGCTTCATTAATCAATTTGTATTTAGAGGCAACCTGGTCCTCTAGAGTCATAAACATCTCAATAGCAGGAGGTTGGGGCATTTTCAATGCAACAAATTAGCTTTACAAGCATAAAAACATAGTATCAGAGTAATCCCATTTGTGTTTAGCAGCTTGCTGAATGAATGATGGCAACAAAGTAAATTACTTTCTACTATTACAAATTGTCATTTTCACTGTAATTTTGAGTTCTATGGGAAATTGGCAGTGACAATTTGAGCACAATAGTGAGTGTCACATTTATTTATTGATTTATTTATTGATAATATGGAATGCTTTACTAGAAGATCTTGAACTGGTTCACCCAGCAAAAATAGATAAAAGCTGATATGAAATGTACTTTGTTTAATTGGTTTCAGAGCCACTGATGATTTTGATTTTTGATTTTTTTTTTTCATTTTACTTTTGAAAAGTAAAATAAAGAGTCACAATTTCAGATTCCAGACTGATGATTTTAAACAGTGCAAGTGATACATAATTATATATATAAAAAAAGAATCATAAAAAATAAAGAATTGGCCAACATTTAAATATAAGTTATTAAACTAAAGTTTTTATTGGAAATGTGCTATAGATCTTTGACTACTCACAGCCTTACCGTCCACAGTTTGCGTTATTTACATTGGTAATCAAAAATGTTAATGGGACTTTAGAATTACAGATCAGAGGAACGGTGATGTAAGATTTCACTAGCAGAAGCAACAGATAAAATCTTAAATGATGGGTCCTGGAAAAACATGAATCCTTTAGGAGGAGTGAAACAAGAAAAGCATGGAAGGACAGGGAAAACTGTCTATAATTATCTAGACATTATATCATTATCTAGGCATACTTACTGTAGACAAAGATAGCCTTTTTCTTATTTTTCTTTCTTTTATTGCAGTCATGTCTGTGTTGCTGTTGTCAATCAAAGACCCTCACAAGCACGTCCCCCATGAATGTAACCAGTATTCAGTGGAAAAATCATGACCAAAATTACTACATTGCAGACAGGAGTATTCACAAGGACAGCCTCAACTAGCCACAGTCACCAACACAACCAAACTTTGAACCAAACCATAATAGTGGTTACTTTCCACAAAGAAACAATCTACTCTTGTAATAGAAGAAAAGAAAACTGTCCAAACAATGCTGGACCCACTGATCCATTTTAGAGATTTACTGGACCACAGTCAAATCTAAGCTGCAAGCATATACTTCTCCATTGGCTGTAATACAGTCTTTTATGTCTAATACTTGGCGGTGTGTGCCGTTGGACCAATGATGTTCTACAGACTTCTAAGTGGTGATGGAATGTGGAAAGCTATACTGACACACCACTACTTTTGTGTCAGTGTTGAAGACCACCAAAGAATCTAGAGCCAGGATTTGTTCCATTGAGTGCTGGCAGCTTTTACTTATCACATTTCCAAATAATATTGAATGTACTGCTCGCCCTACTGTACAGGGGGTGAAAAACCAAACAGTATTTCTATGGAGTCATTATATAAAACTATAATTACTTTGTATATAACAATTTTTATTTAACATATATAAATATGTATATTTTTTAATCGGAACTCATAGAGGATTGTGAGATATTGTATAATAGCATGTGTTGTACTGACATTTTTCTGGCACACTAAATATTAGGCATAAGATATGCATTTTACAGCACTTCAGTATTTAGAGACTCGCCATCTATGTGCAAACAAGTGTAATTTTTTTTTAAAGCATGGCAAATAACACATTATAGTGTGTTAATGACAAAAGTGATTTTACTTGGAGAGGTGTTATGCACAATTGTTCATTATCACAGGCCAAGTGGTATATGTTTGTCATTAAAATTTTAAAACATTATAAAATCTCACTGTAAAGATGATTTATAAATTATCAATGAAAATAGTTTTTTTTCCCCAACTCATTTATCCACCGGTGCATCCCTACTTATTTATCTTCAAAGTGACTGTTAAACAAGTTTTAGGGAGCTTTCGGATATAGTTTGATACTCAGCGGGATCTGGGATGATAATTAGTATAAAACCCTATCTAAATATTTGGTATTCCTAGAGTATACCTGTTTTGGGCTAATCCTTTATTGTTTATGTGGTTGGAACATGTCCCCACTGGCAAACTAAAAAAATGGTCAATCTCAGAACATCTCTCCCTCTCATTCATCATTGCAATATAAAGAAGTTTAAAACATTTTAAAAATCCAAAAATGACTTGTCCCACTCCTGGTCTCCTTGAGATAACAGCATCTGGGTGGCTACTGAATGAGCCTCATGGATATCCATAATGGTACTGGAGATAGTTGTATTCCCATGCTCCATTTTGCACATGTTCTAGTTGATAAGAAATAGCATAACAGGCCCTGTACCTGTTTACTGGGAATACTGGGCACAGAGAAGCATTTTACCTACCCCCAATAGGGTTCCGTGGGTGCTCTAGAGGATAATTTTCTGGTGCCACCCTAAAGCATATAAGGTAAACACAGATGCACTTTAAGTGTTTTCTTTTCATGTGTTCATCACACTAACATATGACATTAATGTTTTAAGCATCATTCTGTACAAGTTTAGTCGTCCAGTTATAGATTATGTTCAGTTAATGCACCCTGCCGCCTACTCTAACTAGGAGCAGACTTGTGTCCCGTCATGGAAGCAATACTGTTTTTTGCGGTTGGTAAAGGATCTCACATGTGTTTTTCATTAAGTCCAGTATGTATTTACAGCTATGTGCACATATTAGCCTATGCTTTGGGGATGAAATTGTGCAGCTGCCTAATCAAGGAGAAAGGTCTTTGACAGAACTCACACACGCTACTTCAAAGTGGAAATCAGCACAAAAGTTCTATCCTATGAGTTATTGGTTAGCGGACCCATAGTGTTCATATAATGTATGTAAACATACTCTCCACATTGATTTATGGATGTTTACAGTGTTGGTACATTTACAAATCACATCTTCTTGATTAAATTAGCAAGACTGGTTCCATATTTTATAACATTATAACAGGAACAAATGTGGAGTTTTGCACATACACTATTCAATAAATACAAATGTTTGGGGTTGAAAATGTCTGTACTTGGATAACTTCCCTTTTATGTTACTAAAATTATATAGTATTCCTTATTATACATGTCCCTTGAAATGAAACGTGTGTGTAAAACCAGAACTCCAGTTCCATTATCTGCTATAATAGTTCCCCATATACATGGATTGGATAATGTTATTCTCATAAGCAGTCACCTTTGTTAATATGAATGGTCTGTTCTGTATGATACAACTGACCACATTATTTAATTTCTAACATGGTATTTACCTTGACACCCCTTTTCTCTGAAATAAGGTATATTTTATGGCACGCTGGCTTTTCGTACCAAGAACTGGTACTGTTCAGCATTGATTTCCTGTGCTGGAAAAAGATTAAAAATATCTGGCCCTGGTGCTCTGGACCATAATCTCAACATAACTCTTAAGCCCCCATTAATGTGCATTGTGTTAAGGCAACCATTCATTACGAATGGGCTGCCAACACACCACAAAGTGCCTAACATCAGACATAGGTGTGTGCATTTAGCGGGTCTTTTCTGCCCGTGCGTGCCCGCTAGGGGGCGCACGCGAGCAGAAAAAATCCCGATGCTGCAGTGCCGTCCGTCCGTTTTTTTACTACGGGCGGACGGCAAGAGGTTAAAAGAACTTTACAAGGTGAGTTGGGTGCCATCAAAAATGCATGAAACCACAATGCGTCACCATTATCATACATTGACCCTTAACATGGAACCTTCCCTTATCTGAACTTATAAAACCTAATGTAACTCCTAAAATTAAAGATTAACCTCCCCTGTCACCTAATCCTTAAACTTAACTCAACCCTAACTTTAACCCTAAAAATAACCACTAAAACTTGATCTAATACCTAACCCTCTAAAGTCAGGCCTTCACCCTTAACCTTAATCTTAAAGCTGGACTCAAGGTAACATCTAAATACACAGATGAAATACATACATATATAGGACATGTTTTATCTGTCAAATGATTTGTATTTCTGTTCACCCAGACCTGAGATTTACACAGCCCTGCCACACAGCACTGCTATGTCTGGCAGAACAGAAGGATCTGTTTGTTCTCTGCTGCAGTTAAGTAACACTTAGGCCTGGTTCACACCTGTACGTTTTGTAGCGCATTCAACGCTCTACGAACGCTCTACAAAACGCTCAAACATGAAAATCCCATTGTTTTCTATGGGTATGGTTCACACCTTGCCGTATTTCAGCCCGTCTGAACACGCTACAAAACGGCCTACGCCTGAAAAGGTACATGAGCTTCTTTGCGGCGTTTTTGCTGCGTATTTCCATTGGGATACAGCCAAGTAGCCCTCTGAAACGCGCGTTTGTCGCGTTTTTTTTACCGCGAAACGCTCATATTCAATACGCCTAGGTGTGAACAGAGCCTTAGGTTTCATTCACACCTAATGGTAAGGAGCATTAGGTGATTCCTCAAACAGGAACCTACGAATTCCTGTGGTAGGAATCCCAACTATTCCATCTACAACTGGCAACATTCACCCGTTCAGGTTAAAGATCAGGTGACAGAAGCCGCATTTGAAAGCGGCAGCTTACTTGCACTCCACATGTAATTGTATGTGATACGATTACATGCGGTTAGGAATAGATGACTGTACATGTGTCCAGGGATCTACTCTTAACTACATGTAATCATATCACATACAATTACATGCGGAGTGCTGGAGGACTGCGGATTTCAAATGCGGCCACTGTCACCCGATTATTAACTTAAATGGGCAACAGCAGCCACTTCTGAATGGCATATTTGGATTTCCTGTCAAGGGAATTTGTAGGTTCCTGCCGCAGGAATCTCAAAACACACCTTAAGGTGTGAATGAGGCCTTACAGGTCTTGTTCACTGGACAGTGAAAGGAAAGGCAGCAGATTGATGAGGTCATCTCTCTGCCACTCTGCTCTCTCCTTTCAGCATGTCCATTGTTACTGCAAGAGCAGAGCAGCACAACTAATTGCACTGTTTCTCCCTCCCCCAGTCTGAGCTCTGCAGCAGGTTGATACTAAATCAAAATCAGGCAAAACATCAGAGTGCTTCCATTTAAAAAAAAATACTATTCAATGATTTATTAGTGCATACAGAGCTGCATTCATTTGTGTCTTTTATATCTGTGTGGAGTTCAGCTCTAACCCTAAACTTACTCTAACCCCTAATATGCTAGACTTGCCTTATCAGCACCAAATGTATTAGTATTGAATGCGACTAGTGCTGTGCTGAAGAAAATAACACCAAACCTCAATCGCCAAATACAACAGCTTTTCTATTTTTACAGTTGTGAAGCACTGCTTTCAAAACTGAAATTAGAATGGCTGGCCATCACTACTTTCCAAATATGTTACTTTTGCAGGATTGTTATATTGACACAGATGGGATATCATTATCATAAAATGTAAACTATAACATCGCTATTCATCAAACAGTTATACAATAGAATTCTTTACATGTTTTACATTTGATCATGCCACTGGTATAACACAGTCTGATCGGAAGCCGATTAATCGATTATTGAAAAAGTTGACAACTTTTTCAATAATCGATTATAATCGATTATGTCGATTAGTTGTTGCAGCCCTAGTGAAAGCACACTATAAACATTCAATTAGGGTGGCCACTGCTGGCTCATCTTATCCAGCAATGCTTCGGTTTTCAACAGGCCTTGCAACTATTGGGCTATATATGACCTCCCTGAAGGGTGATATGTACCTGTGGTCATCAAAGGAGCTTCTTATCACACAATTTGTTAAAAGTCTTCATGCAAGCAGGTATCAATCTCTCTTCATCTGTGGAGGTGGAGGTATTACCATGTATGTGTTGCTGTCACCTGTTGCCAAAGTATGATGGTGACTTGAGTCTGAACACTTCAACAATGCATTGCATGATGAGCAGATATCTTACCTGCTGTCATTTTCAGAGACCTAAGGCCACTCATAGACACCATAAGTAGCACAAAAGTAGAGCTGTTGTCACCAGAAACCCTTATTTCATGCAAAGCAAGTATTCCCATTGGTCACAATGGGAAGCAAATTACATGTAGTTGTCATTGTCCTTTCTCTGGCTTAGGGAACCTGTTAGATGTTGTAAATGCATTCTAAAAGTTGCTACAGTTAATCCTGGTGTGTCTTCCACTTCTCAATCTAAAAATATGTTTTCATTTATTTCTTACATTACTATGCACTTGTTTTGGAAATCTAAATATTTTACATAAGAGGTATGAAGTCACTGAACAGTTTCGTTGATGCAGAAATTAATTTGAAGGGCTTCCACCTTATGGAAAGCTATGCTCTGTAAGGTTTTTTTGTTCCCACAAAAATGGTTTATTATGTGCAAATGTGTTGCAATTTTGTAATGTGATTTTTGTGGTAGCTCCTGTTCATGTAATTAATGTACATAGCAGTTTTATTAGTGTTTAATATTAAATATATCCTTTAGACAATGCTGTGTAATTATACTCAGGTGCAGTTGAAAGTAGGAGTTCAATCTATTTATTAGAGTAAGTTTCTACAATGTATGTATATAACCTATATAACTATAAGCTTCAAACTGAACATTACATGTTGGGCTTTATTTAATAAAATGCAAAGACTGAACACAATTCTTGTATCTAATGCTGAACTCTGAGCACCAACGTTGGAATACCTTTAGAGGGGTTAGTAGCCGTGTAGCAATCCGGTGTTTATTTCATACTGCTTTAAAGAAGAACTCTGGGCAAAACTTTTATTAACCCTTGTAGCTGGGCTACCCCCACACTGCAAGGGTTAACTGCTCGTTTTTGTCTAGGTGCTAAGAAAAAAAAGTTATACTCACCCAAACAGCTGAGCCGGTTCTCTGGTACTCCAGTCTCTGAAGCCTGCCTCCTCCTATGTGACCACATTGTTTTGTCCCTCAGTGTCCTCACATCTATACACTGTGTATTGAACATGATGATTTACAGAACCTTGGACAGCTGACGTGGAGGGGGAGAAAAGCTGAAAGGACCGGTCTAAGCGCTATTGAGTGAGTATAATTTTTTTTTAGCACCTAGACAAAAGCGAGCAGTTAACCCTTGCAGTATGGGGGTAGCCCCAATGTAAGGGTTAATAAAAGTTTTGCCATGAGTTCTTCTCTAAAGCTAGGTAAGCCAGGCCATACCTTCATTCCCAACACCAGTGCTGCAGGCATTATTTTGTGAATAGTCGAGCAGAGACATGACGCCAACACTGGTGTATTTCATACCTATAGTGCTGGTGTTGGGGGATGTAGTATCTGGCACACCTAAAACCCAGTTTTTAAGATGTATGAAAATGCTACACAACAAAGTTAATCAGCAACTAACCCCGCCAAAGCTAATAAGGAGATAGTTCCAGGAGTTCAGCTTCAAACCTGATTGCAGATACTTGGCCACTTGGATACTTAAATTTATGAGGTCTGAATGGCTGCAATTGGTTCCTTCTACACTACAACTTTGCTCTTTGTATACAGAGGCTCCTGATCACCCATGTGGTTTATATGATACATTTATTATATTCTGTAAAAAAAACCTGTATACTTATATAGCACCTCAATCATTGGAAGGCTTACCTAAGTCTGTTGGCTTTTCAGTATTGGAGACATGTCTTTTTAACCTTTTTTTTAATACTGCAAAATCACAGATAAATTAATAATTTGATGTTATCTTCTGAATATCTGTCTGCTCTTTTCACGGGAATTGGTTAAAAATATAAGAGATCTACACTAAAGTAGACAGTAAACTTTTTTTTTAACATGTCCAGTTTGATGAATCGCTGTGTATGTTTCCATGAACCTGTGGTCTTTCAGAGAGTATTTTACTCCAATAAAATATTAGAATATAGCCTGTGGCATGTTATTTTTAATCTGTTTCTTTTTACTAATGTGGTTGTTTTTTAAAACGGGATTCCGAGGTCTGTTTTGAATTAAAATGTTTGGTATGCTAAGCAGTGCATTTACTGCATTTCATTTCAGGCCCTCAATGTTAACATGTATGCTATTTGGCCTTTTGGTAGTGTTCATACTAACCAATAGCAGTCAGTTAGTATTCATCATCTACTGTAAAGTAAAATAAAATGTGATGGGCTACCTTGAGTTACCCCTATTTTCTAGGAAATTATCCGTATTCATTCAAGCTGAGCTCCAATCACAAAACCTTCATTTAAATAAATTCCTGAACAGCCACAAAGCATATACATCTACTTTGTGTGCCCCAAATGCCCTTACAAATCTAGTTATTACCCTGTACATGTAGCAGTGACATCATCAATGAGCCTCTGCCATTACAGGCTGTCTCCAGAAAAATACAGGAGGGGGGCAGATACAAGACCAATCACCCTGCACGAGAAGAGAGAGCAGCAGGGTCCGGTCTTTAATACTGATAGCTCCTGCAGAGGAAAATATCCACACTGGATATTGCACAGATCTAGAAGTACACACTGGGCATCAAGATTCAAGCAAGGATACAGATGTCTTTTGCATTTAGACAATATTTGCTTATCCCAGAGCTCATCTCCGGGCAAATATAAACCACCCTCACACAACCCTCTAACCCTCCCTGCATATTTTTGTTTTCTTTCTTACCTTGTAAAGAAAGATATACTCACCTAAATCTGCCCCACAGGGTTCATGCCAGCGTAGCTTCCAGATGTGAGTGACCCTTAATCCAGTGCTGAAGATTTTGCCAGGATGGCAGGATGGCCCCGAACAGTCCCCTTATGCCAAATTGTACCCAAAATCTCTGTTTATAAATACACCTCTTAAGGTCAATTGAAAATCTGCTACCTCTGACGCTAGTGGTGGTTCCTTCTGCTGGCTTGTACAACTACGCAACTCTCCTTCTGGTGATGTGCCTTGCTGTAATCTATTACAAATAATTAGTACATAATAATAATAATTATTATAATATAATAATTAATAATAATTGCTTCAATAATTTGAAGAGGCTTCCTGATCATTCATTTCAACAACAATCTTCCCATAAGTTCATATGTGCATTTATCGTATTTTGAGCATGTTATATATCTATAAAAGCCTACCTTGAAAATGCCTTAGACTGCTGCTGGGTGCCGCCATCTTGGATGTGATGTCAGCAACCCGTGGAAGACTCAGAGTTGTCACTCAAGTGACACACTATAGTATCCCCCTTCGCTCCTCTCTGACAGCTACATAAAAGGGGAAGGGAGGGACAAAGGAGCTTGGCCAGCACACATAGTAATTATATATTCCCAGAAGAAGAAGGCTATGATGTGCAAGGAGGGAGGAAACTGTGCTAGGGAAATTACATTTCCTGAAGAAAACAAATTTACTGGAAAGTTCAAGGGCACATTGAAACTGGATTGTTTATGGAATTAAAAAAATGCTGCAAGTAATGCTGTGTTTTTTACCTTTCACTTGCATTTT
The DNA here is from genome assembly GCF_000935625.1 of Nanorana parkeri. Lineage (NCBI taxonomy): Eukaryota > Metazoa > Chordata > Amphibia > Anura > Dicroglossidae > Nanorana > Nanorana parkeri. Next base: position 7,878 of record NW_017309262.1, on the reverse strand, counting down.
TTTAAGTTGGTGACAAGGTCTCTTGATGACAGTGAGCTGGAAAAAGTATGCAGGTCAGTACTTCCAACTTGACTTGCTTGTTTTGGGTCAGTGACTAAAATGATAAAGCCAGAGACAGCCAAGTAACTACTATTCTTAGAAGGAGATCTGCAATGGCAGCCTATATATTTCTCTCACTACAAGTTTCCATCAGGATATTCCGATATGTTTTCTTCTTCTCTTCCCGTTATTTGCACAGCTAATGAAAATGTTCCTCCAAAGTTTTGTATTGAGGCTATCTGGATGTGTGCCAAAACATCCATTCAGACATCAGGAAGAGAAACACACCCTTCAATTAGGCTTACATTCTTTGGAATAAAAATAAACACAAAATATACACCAAAGTGTATGATTTTCTTCCCAATATCAACCGTATCCTCCACATATGGTAAGATTTTACTGAGTCTGCAAACTCCCTAATTGATCATCAAAAATGTTATACTCTTATTTATGTACTTCTCTTCACTTTTGTTAAAGCAGAAGACAATTCCTCTGTTTAATTTAGGTGCTATCATTTATAGTGAACGTGAGGGCATGCATTATATCTATTTAAGTTTAGTTTCTGCTAATATTAACGTATATTTAAAAAAAATACACCAGTGCAAAAATCATTAGTAAAAATAATGGTATAAGTGCACTTTATATAACTACATGTACCTCAAGGCATCCCTATAACAATAGCCTAAGAAAAAAACATCAACTTCCTTGATACTGCCACAATTACTGGTTACATGCCTGTCCAGGAAAGTAAAAACATCTGTATCCTCGATTTTTTTACACACAGTTCTTATAATTATTGTTATTATTATACAGGATTTATATAGAGCCAACAGTGCACACAGCGTTTTACAATATAAAGGTAGATAGTACAGTTACAATACAATTCAAGACAAGATGGCTATGAGGGCCTTGCTCCTGAAAACTTACAAAATAAAACGAAGGTCAGTGGGCATATGTAATTTTAGTTAACTAGTCTGCACTTTTTATTATTAGGCAGGGCCAGATTTACTCTCTCTGCTGCCCCAAGGCTGGGTTGATCAATGCGCCCCCCTACCCGCCAAACCCTCCAATGGCAGGCTGCAGTGCATACAATGTCACCGAGATCACTTGTACAAAACAAGCAGCAGCTTCCCCGCTGCACATTTAGCTCTGCTTGCCCAAAGCAGGGCTAAATGTAGAAAACAACTACACGTCCGGGCATCGGGAGGAAGGAATTCCACACCCCTGCTGCCCCTCTACTCCCTGCTGCCCCAAGGCCAGGCCTTGTTTGGCCTTGTGGGAAATCCGGCCCTGATTAGAGGTATTTATATAGCACCAACAATGTACACAGCCCTTTACGTACTGCACATTCAGTCCTTGCCCTCAAAAGAGCTTACAATCTAAGGTCCCTATTTCACATACAGAGCCAATTTAGACAGGAGCCAATTAACCTATTTGCATGTCTTTTTAGTGTGGGATGAAATCAGAGTACCCAGAGAAAACCCACACACAGGGAGTGAATGCAAACTCCTTGCAGGGAGTGTCCTTTTTTTGGGACACAAGACGTGTGGCTTTTTTCGTGTTCAATTGCATGGGCGGAATCGCGGTGGGAAACCGTGCGATCTGCCCGGCATGACTAATGTGCCATTAGAAAATAATGGCACCCACAGCGCGATCAGCTGCGGTGGGCGACTCTATGACCGTGCGGCAATCCGCACAGTATTGTGCACAATTGCCGCGCGTTCAGGAGGCGCCCAAGTGTAAAGCTGACCTTAATGACGATGTTTCTGGAGGTTTTATCTTCTGTTGATAGCGGTACAGAGAGAAAAATATTCTGATAGTAGTCAGAAATTCTTGTCTCTGTACTGCTGACTACAAAAAATAGAACTTCCAGATAACACTTATGTTCTCTTTCATTTTGTTACTTTTTGCTCCGATTGTTTAAAATTACATACAGAGCAATAAAAATATTGCATATTATGAAGTCGTAAAAAAACACCACCAATGCAAACCCCCTTCCTTAGTGCCTAGCCTGCATTCAACAGCAGCATACTGAGACCACAGAAATATGAAATGTTACAACACTTCTCACCCCCTGCATGTGTCTGCATAATGCAGCAAAGAAAGGAGAACCTATTCCTGAGCAGATTGCATCCAATAAAGTAATCACTTATTTTCCAAGATAAATATGCATTTCATTACTGAACAATGTATTCGTTCAGTAAATAGTACAGCAAAACAATAGACACTTGTTCCATCGTGTAAATCACAACATAATTATTATAGCCTGTAGAACACTCCACTTAAAACCGAGCAAAAGTACATACTAAGCAAGTATGGTAAATCAATACTGTAGGTGGACTACAACAATCACCCTATAGCTATTTTCCCATGGTAAAATCTTGATTCCCACAATAAAACACATAGAAGCTACTAACAAAGACCATAAGTTGTCATTGTAGCCATGCAAAAAAAGTTGTCAACCCAAACACCAGGATATATTTACATAGTTGTACAGAGTAATAAACACACCAAAATAATATGGTCATTACAGATTTATTTTACATTATTTTCAGACATAAGAAGCTCGGAAAAGTTTGGGTAGTTGTGGGACTCGCTGTCAGACAATATGAATGTAGAGGGCTGAGTGAGCCTCTGGTTCATAGGAATCATTGCTATCTATGCTGTTCAGATTTTATTAAAAGCTTTAAAATGACAATTAAGTGTACCAGATACTTTATTTATTTAACAAGTCTTGCTATCTTTTGTCTACAACCCATTGTTAATGGAGGGGACAGTCATTCCATATAGACTAGGGATGCACCGATACCGTGTTTTTTTTATATCAAGTACGTGTACCGATATTTTTTTTCCGGTACTCATTAGTACCAAGTACTGGTGCCGTGTGCCCAGATTATCAAGAAGTCTGGTAGCTCTTGTTGCTCCTCCCTCTCATTGCTCTGCTCAGAGTCAGAGCAGACAGATGTAAACGAGTGTCGGTCATCGGAGCAGGCTAATGCATACTGCACTAGTGCCTGACAGACGGACGCTCGTTTACATCTGTCTGCTCTGCCTCTGAGCTAATTTGCATTGGGAGCCGGGCTGGGTCTGTCTTATTCAGTGCCTGCACTGGCAGATGGAGGGCTTGCAGGCTGAATTTGGGGCAGGCAGCTTCGGTTACACTGCCCAGTAGGACCCTTGGTGTGCAGAAGCAGAAAAGACAGGTGCACTGAGTCAGTTTGAGCGCCAGTGTCGGCAGGAGACCGCGTTGCATGCAGTGTCTGACTGTGGCCCTTGACTGAAAGCGGCAGCTTGAGAGACACCCTGAGGAGCTTGAGGCTGGAGTCATCCCTTCACATTCAAGGTAGGATTAGCTGTGTGGAGTATATGGCAGCTCTGGGGTATCTGTGCGGGGTTAATGGTGGCTCGGGGGTATCTGTGCGGGGTTAATGGCGGCTCTGGGGTATCTGGGCAGGGTTAACGGCAGCTCTGGGGTATCTGTGCGGGGTTAATGGTGGCTCTGGGGGATCTGTGCAGGGTTAATGGCGCCTCTGGGGGATCTGTGCAGGGTTAATGGCGCCTCTGGGGGATCTGTGCAGGGTTAATGGCGCCTCTGGGGGATCTGTGCAGGGTTAATGGCGCCTCTGGGGGATCTGTGCAGGGTTAATGGCGCCTCTGGGGGATCTGTGCAGGGTTAATGGCGCCTCTGGGGGATCTGTGCAGGGTTAATGGCGCCTCTGGGGGATCTGTGCAGGGTTAATGGCGCCTCTGGGGGATCTGTGCAGGGTTAATGGCGCCTCTGGGGGATCTGTGCAGGGTTAATGGCGCCTCTGGGGGATCTGTGCAGGGTTAATGGCGCCTCTGGGGGATCTGTGCAGGGTTAATGGCGCCTCTGGGGGATCTGTGCAGGGTTAATGGCGCCTCTGGGGGATCTGTGCAGGGTTAATGGCGCCTCTGGGGGATCTGTGCAGGGTTAATGGCGCCTCTGGGGGATCTGTGCAGGGTTAATGGCGCCTCTGGGGGATCTGTGCAGGGTTAATGGCGCCTCTGGGGGATCTGTGCAGGGTTAATGGCGCCTCTGGGGGATCTGTGCAGGGTTAATGGCGCCTCTGGGGGATCTGTGCAGGGTTAATGGCGCCTCTGGGGGATCTGTGCAGGGTTAATGGCGCCTCTGGGGGATCTGTGCAGGGTTAATGGCGCCTCTGGGGGATCTGTGCAGGGTTAATGGCGCCTCTGGGGGATCTGTGCAGGGTTAATGGCGCCTCTGGGGGATCTGTGCAGGGTTAATGGCGCCTCTGGGGGATCTGTGCAGGGTTAATGGCGCCTCTGGGGGATCTGTGCAGGGTTAATGGCGCCTCTGGGGGATCTGTGCAGGGTTAATGGCGCCTCTGGGGGATCTGTGCAGGGTTAATGGCGCCTCTGGGGGATCTGTGCAGGGTTAATGGCGCCTCTGGGGGATCTGTGCAGGGTTAATGGCGCCTCTGGGGGATCTGTGCAGGGTTAATGGCGCCTCTGGGGGATCTGTGCAGGGTTAATGGCGCCTCTGGGGGATCTGTGCAGGGTTAATGGCGCCTCTGGGGGATCTGTGCAGGGTTAATGGCGCCTCTGGGGGATCTGTGCAGGGTTAATGGCGCCTCTGGGGGATCTGTGCAGGGTTAATGGCGCCTCTGGGGGATCTGTGCAGGGTTAATGGCGCCTCTGGGGGATCTGTGCAGGGTTAATGGCGCCTCTGGGGAATCTGTGCGGGAGTTAATGGCGGCTCTACGGTATCTGTGCGGGGCTAATGGCGGCTCTGGGGTAGCTGTGCGGGTTTAACCACATGAAGTCCGGGGTGTTAAACCCCCTTCCTGCCCAGGTCATTTCTCAGTATTTAGCGCTGCAGTACTTTGACTGACGTTTATTCCGTCACGCAACGCTGTACTGAAATGAATTTTATACCATTTTTTGGGGACAGATAGAGCTTTCTTTTGGTGGTATTTAATACCAAACACATTTAACCAAAAGGTAATCACCACTGGGGGGTTTTTATATTTTACTATATTAAGGAAAAATTACCATCAATTTTGAAGAAAAAAAAACTGTTTCCACTATATTAAATTATTAAACATTTAATAATACCCAATATTTTTGTAAAATATAAAAGTCGGGGTCACGTCGGGTAAAAAGGCACCAAACATGCCAAGCCTTAAAATTGCGCACGCTCGCGAAACCTCAAAAAAACGACAATCCCCAAAATTGGCCATAGGCAACGCTTTACAAGCTTTTGCCACTTATTAGGTTAGTGTTATCAGTGATTAATGGCCCTAGAATTATTGCCCTCACTCCGACGTTCACGGCGATATGTAACGTGTACTGCAATTGTCGCTTTCGAGCGGTGGCGCATCCCTCACGTATTTACGCTTATATATGCATATACATGGGGGTGGGGGACTTAAAACGTTTTTGTTTTTTTTTACATTTCTTTATATGTGACTATTTTTTTACACTTATTGTTATTGCTATCACATAGGGGATAACATTCCCCCTATGTGATAGCACAGGCACACTGACAGGTCCTCTTTATGGAGATATTAGGGGTCTACAAGACCCCTAATGTTACCTGTGGACCCCCAAAGAAGCTGATGAAGCAGAGATCTGCTTCATCAGCTTCTTCTCTCGGATGAATGACAGGTGAATACGGAAGTGATGTATTACAGATCACTTCTGCATTCAGACGTTGGAGTGAGATCAGCAAGGAGGAAGATGCTGATCTCCCATCTTCCTCCTGACACCCTCCCGAGCCGGTCCCGGTCCGCAGATGGGGCAGCGGAGCACGGGATTGAAGGAGAGGGTGCAGGAAGGGGAGGGCGGAACAGCTTTACTGCGGGAGGGGAGGGCATGCATGGCTATAGAGCCGCCAATCACTTGTATGTGTAACAGCCGATAACGGCTGTACAGATTCCCAGTGGGATTCTGCTCGCACGTGCCCGCAGAAAAAAAAATTACATACATTTACGTGACCCCATCGGGAAGGATCTGCCGTCTGCCCATAATTTTTAAATGGGCGGACGGCAAGGGGTTAATGGTGGCTCTGGGGCAGCTGTGGGGGGTGGAGTATTGTCTTTGAGAGACCAGGAAAAAGATGTCAGTGAGGTGGTGTTGTGGTTCGCCTGTGTACGGAATTGGTGGTATTTGCCAGAGTTGCTGGAGAACTGTGAGTGCTATTTCGGAGGATGGAGGATGGCTGGTGAGGTGGAGATCCACTGAGGATATTACAAGACTTCCCTGTAGCAAGCTTCCTATATTGTTGCAAGGTTTGTGTGTTGGTTGTTGCAAAGCTTGTGTGTTGGCTGTAGCCCTCCTTACTTACTGGTGGCTGGCCCTGCCACTCAATTCTGCTTCTGGTTTTGGCTCCGCCCCTGGAATGCAAGGGGTGGGGCCTGTTGGTGGTCATGTTATTGGGCTGCTCAGTCTAAAATGCCTGGGCCTATTTTTTGTCCCAGTCCGGCCCTCGTGATTTGTATGAAAATATGTAGGTATAAATAATGATAGGTCTATGATAAGTTAACATTGGCATATGTGTGAAGATGCACATTTCATTCCTCATCAAATACTGAATATATTATCCTAATCAGTGAAATTGGAGAAGAGGGCTTGGCAAGGATATGAAAAATGCTGGCAAACTCTCTTTGTGCTAGAGGCATACCTGTCACAAGTTCAAAAGAAATGTAAAATATATTTTAGGCATGTGGGGTAGGTGTGTCACTCCTAGCAAAGAACAAGTATTTCATTCATGCTCTGATTTTTGGGTTGAAGTAGTCATGGTCCCGGACACGTTTACCATAGCTTCTAACTTTGGGAGATGGCACAATCAGATATGCACATTCATTTTACATTTTAGGGCCAGGTATATAATCATTAGATACATTGATTCTTGGCTAGTAGAGCTGTTAACAGTTTAGCTGCCATTGCCCATGGTGACGTACTTAATACTCTGAAATTACCGATATTTTTTTATACATTGTTACCATTAGGGAAGGACTTCTTTTGTTATAAGTGAAATGTAAAAAAGGAAAGAGAGAGAACACAGGACTGCCGATGATTGAAGTTAACAGCTTCTGCACGTTAGGTGCTACACTTTATCACTTCTGCATTTTGTCTATGTATATAGAAGCTGCACATTACTGCTGGGTGTAATTCTCAGTATCTGCTTTTATTCCATATATATAGACACTGTATAGTATCACTTTTCTTGTTCTGCATGCTGAGTGTAATTTCCAATGTATGTTGGTCTTTGTTTTTATTTTGTTTTTATTTTGTATGAATGGACGCTGCACAATTTCTCTTTTTGTGTATGCATTTCTCCGAATTTGTTCTTATATTCTATGTATGGATCTTGCACAGTAGCACTTCTCTTGTCTTTTACTCTGGGTATAGAATCAGAATCTATTATTATGTAAGCATGGACCCTGCACAGTACGACTTTTCTAACATCCTGGTGGTTCTTGGCATCTGACCTTATTTGCTACCTAAGTGCAGCATATTTTTTTTTTTTTACATAATAAATTTTTATTGAGAAGCATTTTTCAGTGGTCACAAGTAACAAAATGGAGGAGAAAATAATAGAAACAAAAATACAATCAAAATATACAGGTGACCAGTAGCGTCCATGTGAAAGGTTACAATTGAATGGCAATGTATAGTCACATGAGTCAAACTGGAGGGAGAATATTCCCTCTTCTGACCCGAATGCAGATACTAACTTTATTTGCTACCTAAGTGCAGCATTTTTTATTTTTTTTTTACATAATACATTTTTATTGAGAAGCATTTTTCAGTAGTCACAAGTAACAAAATGGAGGAGAAAATAATAGAAACAAA
>NW_017309261.1:31282-79328 GCF_000935625.1 Nanorana parkeri | reverse complement strand
TGTATGACATTAGCATGTTACTGATATGTCATTGATCTAACCAGCATCATCCATGTATCACTCAGGGAACCGCTTAGGATGATCCCCCACCGGGCTCGGTCCCCAGGGTTTTCAGGGAGAGGACTGTCCTTGGGACACTTACTGATGTCCAGATCCTGCAGACAGACATTCAGACTATCCAGAGTGGACATCTACCAGCGCATAAGCCAGGATCTGGAGCCAGCCACTAGAAGGAGTCATGCCATCCCTGGCATGGTCAAATTATTAGTTGTGTTGCAGCACCTAGGTAAACACACCTTCCAGGGGGATACTGGCACATTGGTAGGGGTCAGCCAACCCTCTGTGTCAAGGTGCCTACAAAAGGTTCTGGGAGCCATACGCTCTGTGGCCAGGGAATACATACATTTCCCCCAAACACCTGAGGCACGGAGGGAGGTGGCATATGGCTTTTATAGGGTGTCTGGCATGCCCAAAGTGCTTGGTGCGATTGACTGCACACACATTGCACTAAGGAGGCCATCAGCTCAGGAGGAGTCATACAGGAACCGTAAGCATTTCCACTCCTTGAATGTGCAAATGGTCTGTGATCATACTAAGCAGATCATGACTGTAAAAGACTCCAACCCTGGCTCCTTTCACGACTCCCGTGTGTTGCAGGAGTCCCATTTGTACAACCACTTCGACGATGGCGAGATGCCGGATGGATGGCTGCTGGGTAAGATAACCATCTCAGTGTTCCCTGTTAATGTGCTCAATAGAGACTCACATAATTGCATGTCCAGCTGAACACATCTCTCCCCTTCTTACAGGTGACTAGGGATATCCCTGTTTGTCATGGCTGATGACCCCACTGCGAAATCCCCAGACACTGGCGACACAGCTTACAACAATGCCCACAGCGTAACAAGAAGCATTATAGAGCGCACATGTGGGGTCCTAAAGTCGCGCTTCCGCTGCCTGGACTAGTCTGGGGGATATCTGCTGTACAACCCACTGAAGTCAGCTGACCTGGTCGTTGCCTGCTGCGTTTTCCACAACTTGGCTCTCAAACACCGGGCACCCATAATTGGGCCAGAAAGCGCCACACCTGACGAGGCAGATGAGATTTGGCCTGAAGAGGGTGTAGATCCCTTGGACCGTGACCTGCTCATGAGAGGAAATCTCATTGCCACACATTTCAGTGTATGTATGACATGAGCATGTTACTGATATGTCATTGATCTAACTAGCATCATCCATGTATCACTCATATCATCCTCACAGCAGAACACACAGACACCCTGATGGTTTCTCCTCACATCCAGAGGCCCAAGCGGTTCGTCCCTAGCTCACGGTAGGTGTTACAAAAACCTGTGCCATCAGTTGGCCTGACTGTAGTTTTTCCAAGCTTTTGCTAATGGTTGTCTATCATGGTTAAATCGCAAAAGGGTGAAGAGTTTGGCGAAGGCAGGAGAAGCCAACAATCTAGGACAGCCGAGCTGAACAGGAAAGTGGGCTGAATAGGACAATATATCCAGATCGGCTATTTTGGCCTAGATTGTTCACTTCTGCATTCTCCAAAGCTCTTGACCCTTTTGTGAATAACCCTGTACGTGTTTATTTTCATTATTATACAGGATTTATATAGCGCCAACAGTGTGCGCAGCGCTTTACAATATAAGGAAGACATTACAATCACAATACAATGCAAGACAAGATGGTAAGGAGGGCCCTGCCCCTGAGGGCTTACAATCTAAAATGGAGGGGAAAGTGATACATGCTCAGGGAGCTGTGTGTGGATGAGTTGTTTGAGAACGTGATGGTTAAGCGGTTAGGTTGTAATGGAAGTGGTTAAGTATGATTATGACAAAATGCCTATTCTCAATAGATCAATTGTAATATATACTGTATGTTATTTTGCTATTTGCTCCTGTTCATATTAAGTCATCCTGGAAGGAGGTTACGCTTTAATGAATCAGTCCAATTATAACCTAGAAAGCTATCGCAAATGCTATGTTGAAACATACACGTTCAGCTACCTATAAAACTATGTTAAGCTGAAGAATAAAGCAGAAGTATCTTACTCTGAACTCTGTCTCAGCATGAATTCAATTCTTCTCTCTGAGTGTACACTCTATATATAAATCAGGCCAGGCGGCAGATATAAGTACGCTCCAAATTTTTTATCAGGTCCAAAACAGGTTGAGGTGGGATCGGCTTCCCTGCAGAGATGAGTCTTTAGGGAACGCCTAAAGGCAGTCAAGGTGGGCGACAGACGGACAGGTTGGGGTAAAGAATCCCAGAGGATGGGAGAGACTCTAGAGAAGTCCTGGAGGTGAGCAAGGGAGGAGTTAACAAGGGAGCTGGAAAGCAGGAGGTCTTGGGATGAGCGGAGCCGACGGTTAGGGTGATACTTTGAGACAAGGTTTGAGATATAGCCGGGGGCAGAGTTGTGGATGGCTTTATAACTGATTGTTAATATATGTCATGTATGCTGTTCATAGCTAATACACAGGTGTGGGCTTGCATGTCGCATTATGTGCAATGGTGATTAATGGAGCTGTAGAACATACCATGATTCACTCATGTTGGATACATGAGCAGATCATGTATGTGTCAGGGTTGCTGATATGCCGAGCTAGCCATGGGAATACTGGCATCCCCGGAAAAACACATCACCAATGTACATACAATGACATTGATCAATACTCCCAAAATGTGCATATGTAACCATCATGGAACTCGGCCAAGGAGTACAAAAGAATATCTTGGTAGCCAAACAAATGTATTCCCATACAGAATCATGGGTGGGGGAGGGGTGCCATAGCGAATGAGGCATATATGTGGATCTGGGAGAGCTGCAACAGGAATCCCGTACAAAAAGCCTGCACCCTAACAATTTAAACAATGACGCAGCATTATGGCTCACTCATCCAATGAGAGTGATGATGGAAAATCCGCTGACTTAGCCAGCTTCAAGCAGTGGATTGTTCATCATCACTCCCGGAACTTGCAGCCTGCTGCGCCTCTGCTTCCAGGAATGAGGTCAGTATCGGGAATTGCATTGTCTTGTGCAAGCTGCAATTGCTGGCAGAACATCTGGCTGAGTATGTTCTCCATATTCGCGCTGGAAATTTTAATTGAATGAATGTCATTCTGCAAACCCGCTGCCTGTCCCTCATTTCTGTAAGCAGACCAATGACATGTTGGTTCTGCTCCATGTTCTGCCTATGGTACTCCTGCAGCAGCCCTACCACCCCTTGGCTACTGCCTGAAGGGCCACTGTCAGCAGAGGACTGCTTGCCTGGGTCCAGCTGTGGGGCAGGGCCAGCAACCGATGCCATGCCAGGTGTGGTGTCTGGTGGGAAATCCTCTGTCTCCAGAAGCACATAGTCTGGCTCCTCCAATAGAGTCGTATCACCTGTAATGCAATGAGAAGAACAGATGAGATCCATGTACATTTAACAATCCGTGTAACCATTGCACTCCTTACCGCTAATCTGTAATGATAGGTTGGATGCGCCAGTAGTCGACGACGGGCCACCGTCTGAATAGAATATAGGAAATTATGGACACCGGCACTCCAAAGTAGAATAACGTCTTTTTTTTATTGACGTTCCATGTAACAATACACTTATTGCAACGTTTTGGGGTCGCACAGGATCCCCTTCATCAGGCAGAACAAGTGCCTGATGAAGGGGATCCTGTGCGACCCCAAAACGTTGCAATAAGTGTATTGTTACATGGAACGTCAATAAAAAAAAGACGTTATTCTACTTTGGAGTGCCGGTGCCCAAGTACATTTAATGCACATACAGGAGTCATGAACAAACATTGCTTACAAGCAAACACAAGTGTATTCTCAGATGTTGTGCAATATGAGGGCCTGATTAGTGTTACTGGTAACGCATGAATCATATCTCCAATTTGAGTTGTTCCATGATCAAGATTGGAATTATTGTTTGCAAACAATGGGGGTCTATTCACAAAAGGGTGAAGAGTTTGGAGGAGGCAGGAGAAGTGAACAATCTGGGACAACATAAGTGATCTGGGAGGAGAGCTGAATTAGGGGATTCAGCAGAATGAGCTATGTTGCCCTAGATTGTTCACTTCTCCTGCCTTCTCCAAACTCTTCACCCTTTACTTGAGAACCCTGTAATAGTCCCCAGGCCAAAGAGCTCACATCTGGAAGGTTTACAGTCCATATCAGCCTCGAGACAGTGATCTTCAATTGTGGCGTCACTGCTCCAGGCCTGCTGGGAACCGTATCTGTGTTAGCTAAGAATTTTGGCCAATGGGGACTGCTTGTTGACGATCAGATCGCCATCCAAAGCCCAGAAGGGGGAATGAACGCCTGTGGTAAATTCATATCTGAAAGAAGCTACTCACTGGTGTCAGGGGATCCCTCATGCACCACACCTATCTGCTGGGCTGCAGAACGCTCATCTGTTGGAGGCCGTGCCGACTCATGGGATGTTTCACCTGCAAATGATGGGTGTTATTGTTGGTTGTCATGTATATGGCATGTGAAGTATGTAACATTGACATGTTATTATGGATTAATACATACTGTGTATGCATCAGATATTTGCCATTACATCCAAATATCTGATGCATACAGTATGTATTAGCAGCTGGGATGCAAGATACACTTACATGCACTTAGGTCATTGATGGCTCATTTGATGCACATAGGTGGGTGTACATGTATATTGCAGCTTTGCTGACACTGGACATAGTAAGCCTCACATACATACATACTGGGATATGATAGTACTACACATTTAGAATACATACCGTATTTTGCGGTCCATAAGACGCACCGGACCATAGGACGCAGGGAGGTCCGGCGCGCCTTATGGAGCACTCGAAAGACCGTAGCTTTTATCACAACTTCTGTGACAGAAGCTGCAGTTAGTGACCGCTGAGACAGGTGGAGCTGTGATTACAGCGCCACGGTCTCAGTGATCACACAGAGCAGACGAAGAAAGTCAGTTCTTCGTCTGCTCTACGGTAATCTCGATCGTCGCTGCTGCTCGGTTTTAATACCAGTGATCTCATTAGATCACTCGTATTAAACGAGCAGTGGCTCCTACTACTCGCCCGGCGCCCGAAACTGCATGTCTCGGGCGTCGGGATTCGCTCCATAAGACGCAGGCACATTTCCCCCCTCCTTTTGGGGGGAAAGAAGTGCGTCTTATGGAGCGAAAAATACGGTATATACATCTATCAGTTAAGTCACACATGCATTTTGCTATTTGAAGGTGTGAGATTAATCTTACCTTTTCTTCACTACCTCCACGGTCCTGTCGTTCGCCCCCACAGCATTCACTGCCTCGGTCACCTGCCTCCACAGCTGGTTCCTCCGGCCTTGACTGGTCCTTTTTGCTGCAGCTCCACACAGGTAGCTGTAGTAGCAGATGACCCTCTCTACCACTGTCTCATTCTCCTCTATGGTGAATGGTGTTCTAGCTCGCCTGGCACCCTGGGTGCTGCTTCCCTCTCCGGGATCCTGCATGCTGGTATGTGCTTATTTTTGCAATGCAGTAAGATATTTCTCTCAGCTTCAGCTGGACAGGTGGCAGTTGGAATTATGTGTTCTGCCTTTTAACAGCTCTCAGGTGTGTAACGATTGGGCCAGCAGGTTTTGATTTAAAATGTATGTAGCAATTTGGATGAACTCATAAGAGCCTATTTGAATTCCCCACCTTCGGCTTGGTTCGGCTGCGATCGGCGGAATGCTCGGTTGCTTTCTCGGTCGTTCAGACCCGAAGCGTGTGGCTTCTGATCGGTTGGGTTCGGCTAATATTTTGGGTGCCTTCGCAGGCTCTCAGTTCAAATGAACCGATGGACTCCCGTAACCGAAGCTGGCCGGAGCTACGGTTAGATGCTTCAGCAGCTTAGTGAATAGACCCCAATGGATTGCTCAGTGCGAGAAGGTCCTGCAGGAAGTCTATAGATTTGTTACACATGTCACAGCAAACTTATTGATGGAAAAGTCCCAGCTGAGAGTGCGTGTAACATACTCACCCCTCCGCCGGTTCCAGGATTTCCAGGAGCTCTGTCGGAGTTCCAGTGACGTCACAGAGATAGACGTCACCGGGCTCCTCCCTCTTCCTCTCCTTAAGCTGACAGAACCACTTGCCTCGCATTTCTGCAAGATGTCTGACGCCAGGCAAGTACCTCCGCGGCAGATCAGACAGGACCTATATATTGGGCCGGACAAGCCCCCTCCTCAGCGGCCATCCACGCCACTCATCTTCCCTCCTCTCTGGCTATGCGATCACCAGGGCCTACCTTCCCCAAGAGCAGTTAGGACGTCTCCACCAGAGGTTCCACCCATATCAACTGGGTGGCAGTAGAGGAACATTGTATCCCAAACTGCAAGTATCTCATCTGATTCAACCAGCTGTCCATTGAATTGTGTTTGCTGTTCACTGTACCGAGCTGTCCATTGAACTGTATTTGCTGCCAACTCTATCAGTTATTATGCTGAACCACTGTACTTAACCCACCTACACAACGCATTATATGCGCTATCTAAAGCTGAGATCCAATCCAAATTAGACCAGCCACATTGGTGCGTCACAGAGTGCAATTAATAATCTACATTTGCACCTAATTCCACCTCATCTGAAGTGTTTAAATTATCTTCAGCAGCATCTCAATGCTCGCCTTATTCCATTTATGAAAATTGCTGGCATTGCCAAAGGGGGCAGTGGGGGGCTCAGCATGGAGTCCATGGACCTGTTTGCGTGCCATCCAGCATTGATAAAGTTACCAGCGTTTTGCCAAGGTGTAAGGATGATGATCAAAGTGAAGCTAAAAAAAGGAAACTCACTTACAAAGGCCATTATGAATACCAGTTTGTGAGCAATGCCAATGTTAAAAATGTTGTATGACGGTCATATGTCATGATTCCACCTGACTCCTGATTGGTGACCATAGACGTGGAGGCGCCGTATAGCAGCTTCTCCCATGTGAGGGGTATCGAAGCTGTGGGACAGTTCCTTGAAGAGAGAACCAACTTATCCACCGCATATAATATCTTTATACTAGATCTTTTGTTGTTCATCCTTACATACAACGTTTTCACCTTCAACGGTTCCCACTACCTCCAGATGCAGGGGGTAGCGATGGGCACGTGATGTGCTCCATCCTTATGGGGGGGGGGGGGGGACACAAACTTTTCACAGCTTGGATGCCCATGGATATCCTGAATATAGAATATATCCTCACATGGCTAAGGTATATAGACGATGTCTTTATGATCTGGATGGGCTCTAGAGAGGACCTGGAGACATTCATGACACATCTACAACAAAACAACTTTAATTTAAAATTCACTATGTAATGTCAAAGATGTATCCCCTTCTTGGATGTAAGAGTAGGAGTAGAGGAAGATGGCTCTATTTTCACAGGCCTCTTCAGGAAGGAATCAGCTGGCAATACCAACTTGCACGCAACTAGTGCGCATCCAGTCCCACTCAAACAAAGCATTCCCTACGGCCAGTATCTATTACTCAGACGGGTCTGTTCTATAGACTACCTCTTTAAAGGAAGAGGCATCTAAGTTAAGAGACCGCCTACTCCTAAGAGGATACAGTAGACGGATGCTAAAAAAGTTTACCAACAAGCAAAGTCACAAACCAGAGAGAAATGAATGTACACCTCCAATACCAAACAGGGCAGAAACCAACCACCATCAACTGTTAAATTAATTACTCGATACTCCCAACAGTATGACCAAGTAAAACAAATAGTAGGCAAACATTGGCATTTATTATTACAGGACCCTAAAGGTCT
This sequence comes from Nanorana parkeri, assembly GCF_000935625.1. Lineage (NCBI taxonomy): Eukaryota > Metazoa > Chordata > Amphibia > Anura > Dicroglossidae > Nanorana > Nanorana parkeri. Next base: position 71,543 of record NW_017309261.1, on the reverse strand, counting down.
CCAAATACATTAAAGACCAGAAATCGTCTACCGACGTCCAAGTACCCTGCGGGACCAATTGGTACATAGTCACCATCGAGAGGACAAAAATCAAAATAGATTTAAAAAAAAAACTCACAGGAACTTACAGTTGTGAACACTGTAACTTCTGCAAATACATCAAACGGGGTAGATCAACTAGGCTTCCGAATGGCCAAATATGGTACCCCAAAAGCTATGTCGACAGTCAGACTAGGGGGGGTGATATACCTTATGACATGCCAATGTAAATGTTTTTTTTTATGTTGGAAAAACAATTGGACCCTTCCACAAACGGATTCAAGATCATGTATACCTATCGCTTAATGGCAAAATGACAACCCCAATAAGCTGACATGTAGGACTTTACCATAATTTCGATCCATCTGTTCTATAATTTTTTTGGTTTGGAATGCGTAGTGGAGGACTCACGAGGGGGGGATGGGATAAAAGCATACTCCAAAGAGAGACACAATGGATTTATAGACTTCGAGCCACACATACTCCAGGACTCAATGAAACCTTGAGTTTCAAGTTCTTTTTATAGCTCCTTACACTTGCATGTAAAATTGTTTTCTTTTTTTTTTAAGTAATAAGTTTTTATTAAGTTTACATGTGGTAAACAACAAAATAACAAAAAAAGATTAACAAAAAAATAACAAAAGTATGCATGGGTAGGCAGGACCCAATATCTGTAGCGTTATGAGATAACCAAGTGAAATATCAAACAGGTCATATGAAGGGGGAGAATCCCCTAAGATTGTTTTCAATGTAAAATTGTAAAATTGTTTTCAATGATGATGTTACCATGCTTCTCTTAGTGTATCTCTCAATATGACATGCTCCCATTAGTATAAAACATACAACCTTAATATCTGGTCCCCTTGCCTATACCCTTAGAGTAACACACAGGAGTCTTTGAGAGATGGGAAAAGTTTTGTCGTCCCCCTCCTACCATAACTTTGCCATGACCTTGCCCTTTTCATAAAAAACAGCAACATTGATCAATCAGGGCCATTTTGGTAGGAACTGTTGCTTCCTACCTGTTATATTCCTCTAACACAACGCATATACATCATGCATAGTGCTTCATCCTATATTGAGGTGTCTACTAAACAAATACACATTTATTTTTGGCCTAACCATATTCCTGCACTACAAATAATATATGGGGCTGTTATAACTACATGATAGGCTTGTTATTCTTTGGACTTTACCTCTTCTCATCTACCAAGAATTCTATACAAATTCCTGGTGGTCCCTATACCTGAACATAGGATGCCCAGCCTTTATTCTGAATACTCCCCTGGGCTGCTCATCACTTGACCGACCCATACCCAACTAATCATCTGTGGAACACTTAAAAATATTAGAAATCATGTACAAGTCTCCTTCTATGCTCATACCATAGGTACTGAACACCCACTACGCAATATCAATATATAAAACAATGTTGTTTTTTTCTTTTTCCTTCATTGATTTAATTCCAATCCATCCATATGATACTGCTTCTAATAATAATAAATAATAAATAAAATAACCCTTCTAAATCCTTTCAAAACTACATGTGGGCTACCAACAACACGTTTTATAGGTGTGGGAAATGTTGTCCCCATTGATTTCTGGGTTTTTTTCCACTTTATTTCCCACATATATGTTTTGGAGGATATAGTCGATATGATTGAATATACTCTTGCCTGTCATTTAATCATTTTTGCACATGTATTTTTGTTTACATATATTTTGCTCACGGATTATTTGTTGCATGTAAATAATGGTTGCCTCTTAATGATCCACCACTTAGTAATTCGATGCATGCTATGTAAACCATTATTTGTACACTGTATGTGTACATGATGCATTGTATGCGATTTCAACCGGTGAATCCAATGTGATGTTTTAGGACGTACCTAGTGCCCCCTCCTCAGATAGTTTGGTCATATGACAAAAAACTTCAATAAATGAAGCTTTTGCTATCTTAATAGGACTGGTGTGCTGGTGACATTTCTACAATTTTACCCTCCTCAGATCCGTCCCGCCCCCCCCATCTAGGGCGGGAACCTGTCTCCCTATGGGCAGTATGGAGGGTGCTGCCGCCTCTATTGAGTCGGCCAGTCTCCATATTGTCTGAGGCCCCCATCCAGCCAGTGCTGATCCATTCTCTTTGGCACTTTTTGTGCCTTTCTGACCCTCCATCTATCACCACGCTGGCTGCATCACCTTGTTGCAAGCCTGTTGTGATGACGAGGGGGGCAGGTCCGTCCCGGACACCGTGACGTCATTACGTCATTGTGGTGGGGGGCGGATCCGCCTTTCTACTGTCTACTGTTTTAAGCCCAATTCGTGTGCACCTTGCTGTATAGTTGGTGACAAATTGTTGAGTGCGTTTGTCATTTGTTTTGTTTGACCGATTTGGTGCAGTGTTGCATGGGGGTTCTCAGCTGCCATTGGGATGTGCGGGATCCCTTGTGTTTCTGTACCTTTAAGGAGGTTGGGCTTCCTCCTGACAAACCTGCACCCAATTTGAAATCTTCTGCCCCCATGTGCTCCAAGATGGAGACTCTCATAGTTTAGAGTTAGGACCGCACTATAAGAGGTGCCTTGGCGCGGCAGTGCGGCTTTCACATTTTCTGCAGAAGACGTGTATCCAAACCTCTGTTATTGACCTCAGTGGTGAGACAAGTTTTTTTACATGCTGGTTTGTGAGTGTGCCATGATGCCTTTCTACTGTTTTAAGCCCATTTCGTGTGCACCTTGCTGTATAGTGACAAATTGTTGAGTGCGTTTGTCATTTGTTTTGCTTTGCCGGATCCGCCTCTGACACGAGCTACTTAGTTGGCGGCGGATGTACCTCGGACACGCGTTGACGTCATCGCGGTGGATGCCGTCACAGAGCCAGCATGGAGCCTAGATTGGCCGTGCGGCATGCTGGGGGCTCGAAGGTGAGAGGAAACAGCAGCTTCCTGCTACATGGAGGGGTCACTATCAGATAAGGATCCTCACTCTATTGACCGGTATGTGTACTCTTCCAATTTACCTTTTCCTTCATGGGATGTATGTTCACAATGTGACATCTCCCTGGATTTTTGGATGTGGTTGTCCTTGCTAGGCTTTTATCTTGCCCCTTATCTATTTATTTAAAGTTTCTGGACAGAATATATTCCTCACCTTACGCTGCCCATGGTGAGACATATGGTCTCAGCCTCACCTCCCCTGTTTTACTCTGGAGGGCATGGTTCGGGTGCTGCTCTCGGACGGGGGCACTGGTACGCACACCCATAGAATTCACCGGTAGGTGATATTTTCACCCTGAAAATGTATATTATGAATTGAGCTGAGATATTATGTTAAAAATAGTGATTTACATACATATATTTCCTTTTTGAACTGTTTAGATAACTTCCGCCTCTTGAAAAAGCGCCGTTAAACGCGAAACGTTGAGACTATTGTGCTCCTCCACCGTCACCGACTATTCCCGTTTATTCTGATCATGTGTCCAAATTCAATCAACTGATAGTTCAATCATGTTCTGAGAGTAATTAATCATGTTATCTTTTTTTCTGTATCATGTTTTATATATCTGACACTTCCATACCCCATCATGTGTATCTACATCTAAAGGGACAACACAGTAATGGAGTGAGCCGTTGCAGATCCTAGGTACTCCGCCACCGTCATTGACCCCTATGACATAGCTCTACTTTTAATCATGTGTTCTGATCCAATCAATTAATTCTCAATCATGTGTCCAGATTCAATCAATTAATTTATCAATGTTTTGAATTCACTTGGTTATACTATTTGTACCACATATTCATGTATTGCATCTCTGATATTGTCAAATCAAATTATCTAACCCTGAGGGACAGTACATTGGAGTGAGCCTATAGGAAAGTTATCGATTTTATGTAAATCCCCCCGTTTTTATCTTGTTCATACATCAATTTTCATATATCAATTAATAAAATATTTTTATATTAAAATCATGGCTTTGCAAGTTGTCAGTTGATGCCTACAAAACCCAAGCTTTTCTCTTCTCTGTTTGATATCTAGTCCAGGGGTGTGGCACCTATTGCCTAGGTCCCGGTCACAAACTATTACTGTATTTTTCGCTCCATAAGACGCATTCCCCCCCCCCCCCAAAAGGAGGGGGAAAATGTGCCTGCGTCTTATGGAGCGAATCCAGACGCCCGAGACATGCAGTTTCGGGCACCGGGCGAGTAGTAGGAGCCACTGCTCGTTTAATACGAGTGATCTAATGAGATCACTGCTAGTAAAACCGAGCAGCGGCGACGATCGAGATCACCATAGAGCAGACGAAGAACGGAGGTTCTTCGTCTGCTCTGTGTAATCACAGCGCCACCCGTCTCAGCGGTCAATAACTGCAGCTGCTGTGACAGAAGCTACGGTCTGTCCAGTGCTCCATAAGGCGCGCCGGACCTCCCCGCGTCCTATGGTCCGGTGCGTCTTATGGAACGCAAAATATGGTACTTAAAAATGTTGTAGAACACCTTATAAAAAACAAGTGGTATGCTGATGTACACTTAAATCATGGATTGGATACACTCTTTATAAAAAAGATGGAGAAAACGATGAAGAGTACCACACAGTTCTCTGGCAAATAATGCAGATACAGATGTCGCTGAGGAACAAAGTAACAACCAGTCAGAGCCCGATCCCAACAATCATGGGCTGTTTTTAGATGAACGTTTGCAACCTGTCAATATTGCTCAGGAAATATTTGGCCAGCATATTGTGAGTAGCACCAGCGGAAGGAAATGATCCTGTAAAAGTTGCTAATGGATGGAAGTAACAAAGCAAAGTCATTCTCTGTGTTGTATCCAGCAGGGGAACCAACATTTCATGATAAGCGGGTCGCCTGATCGTTCCATTTTAAGTGGCGACGGCTGCCGCTTCTAAAATGATTTGGTATTCCTGCTGTGGGAATCTGAAAGTTCTTGACACAGGGATCTATAAATGCATCTATGTTGTAGGCATGAAGGAACCCTAACAAACTGAAGTCTTACAGATTGTATTCTTAATTTTAGATTCAGACTACCAAACATTACCAGTCAAGATGTCAGTCAAACATGCAAGATGTAGACATGGCAATAGTATCCTGACTTAGGAGGTGTGCATTTGAGAAATACCTTGTGCACACATCTTACGTCATTGCTACATAGAGACGACTGTATTGAGCATACACATATGCAGGTGATGCCACACAAAATCATGTGTATGGTTCGGTTTCCCTGGGCCATGTCATGACGTCTACACCCTTCGCCAGACAGAATGTTTAAAAGAAATCAAATCTTTGGCTGGCTTGTTGGTAAAGTAACATTTTGTTGGTTTGGGTGTGTAGATTGGTGTCAAAGTTATTCAAATGCACAAATGACCAGCCAGGGTGTCTGCCGAGCATGTGAGAAGTGGACGATGCAAGACTATCCTGACTCGGAGAGGTGCATATTCATGAAGTACCTTGTGCACACAAATCGTACGGCAGATTGCTGCGACAGAGAGAAGACTGTATTGAGCGTCTGTCAAGCCTCTCTACTGGTCAAAGAAGCTGGTGCTACACCTAGTGACCAAAGCAAAACCCCCCAAAAAGGCAACACATTGTAATTTAAAGGGCATCTAAACCCCATACAAAGTTACGTTGCATCTCAACAGCCCTCAATGTGGCATCTGCAATAATTTTCCTTTAAAAATCATTTTCTTTGCCTTTTTTGCTCAAAGGCCTACTTGACCTCCTAGAATAAAATATAAGAGAGTATTTCCACAATGGGCAAAGGGGCAGTATTTTCCCATGTGCAAATGCCCATGGGAAAAAGGGGGGGGGGGGCTTTAAATATTCCCAGACCTCAGCAATAAAAATTTAGAAAAAAACAACATTTAGTGTATATTTTTTAACAGTCTTAAAATATAATAGCTATTGGGTTGATTATTATTATTTGCATATATTTTTAGCAGGACACCATAACCTCCACCTGCCAACGTTTGTCGTATCTGCTCATCGCTCGATTGCCATGGTGTGCTTCTCCGAGGCGACCCTCCTTTTTGCGGCAGTCTAAGCCCAATAGAATCATCTGAATTTGACTAATGACAACAGTGTTTTTCTTCTCACCTACCAGTTATATTCCTTTGCTTCCGATTGGCCGATTGTATAAAGCCAAACACGTAAGCGCTAAACCTGATCATTTATTACTATTATTTATGCTTATTTTATATTTGAATACAACTAATACCAAGGATATAGATGACCATACTGTAGGATGAAATGCAGTCCTCTGATTTTATTACATGTAGTTCTTTACCTTCTCTTTAGGATACATACCTTTTCTCGTTTTTTTCCCCTGAAGAAGCCCGGACGGGCGTTACATGTTGGGACACACAAGAGCATATATAGAATCTCGAAAAACAACTGTGTAATTCAGAATTGTACGGTATTGTTACCATGTGATGAATGTACCAGTATGTTTTTTATCTTATATTTTTAAGACTGTTACAAATGATACAATAAATGTCTTTTCTAAATTTTTATTGCTAAGGTCTGGGAATATTTCTTTAAAGCCACCACCTCCCCCTTTTCACCATGGGCATTTGCACATCCCATTGTGGAAATACTCTTTTTTTCTGTTGTACTACATATTGGGGTGTGAAACCAGTTCCTCTATGCCTTATTTGCAACACATGCCCACCAATGTTGATGTTTGATAGAATAAAATATTGTAGGACCATCAACCACCTCCCTGTCTCCCCTTTATCTTTTTAACACATGTGCAGGTGTTCCGAAGTCCATGGAGATAAGTGAATAATGTCAACTACTCAGTCGGCAGAGGCAGTAAGCAGGATTCAGTCATCTTTTGGAGCTTCTAAAGGTGGGTGGGTTACATACCATTTAATGTCACTTGTCCCTCTTGTTTCATTAAGTTTTTTGCAGTAGAAACATAGTAAAGCAACAGTTCACAGTTCAATGCCGTACAGAAATGGAGTGTGAGATGAAGTGTGTATAGTAAGAGTTATGCCTTAATGTATAAAAGGAATGTTATGCTTTGTCTTATCTCAAGTTCTCAGTATGTGTCCTGACAGAGCAATGCTTGTTTGTTTTTCTAACGTACTTAACATTCTTTACCTATACCCTTACTCTTAGGTTGATTCTGTGAGAGTTACGTAGAGAATACCCTTTGTTTGTGTCTTGAAACTAGTCATGAGACCATCACGAGTGCTGTGTATGCTATATAGGTCATGTCTCCATATGTGGCATATACTGATTGGTCAGAACTATGCCTCATTGTGTCTATGTATATAAAAGTTGACTGTTTGGAATAAACCCTTTGCATACTGATCCACGACACTCTGTTGTCACGGCTCTCTATTCCCGAGTACTCGAAGGACGGACCCTCGGCACATAGTAGAGATTGCAGGAGACACAAGAATTTACCCCATCAATGTGTAGATAACTGAACTGGTAACAATTAGGAAATAAAATCAGATGAATTACAAAATCACAATAACCGTATAGAAATAGGAAAAGTCTGTACAGGTCTCATGTCAGTATGCAATGAGGGGTGGGGCCAATCTACAATAGAATGGAAACACAGTAATTTAATGGGGAATAAACCCAGTAAATTATTTGCTAGAGCACTAAAGAACAAAAAACACTACTTATATAGCTTAAATTAAATCAGAAACGGGTTCCATTGCCAACTCAACAGAAATTGCAGGGATATTCCTGGAGTTCTATCAAAAACTTTATCGGGTAAAAGAACACTCGGAAAAAGGAGACTGGGCACGGAGGAGAAGATAAGTTAGATAAAATAAATACTTATTTAAAACAAGCAAAGCTCCCAAGGATAGCAACAGAAAGGCTAGCAGAAATGGAGAGGGATATTACACCCGAGGAATTTAAGCAGGCAATATCGACAACCCAGTGGGTAAAAGCCCTGGACCTGACTGTTTTACATTGCTATACTATAAGCGATTCCAGGACATCTTATCTCAACACTTTTGCACATATGTAAATTCTATAGGAGAACATAACCCAATGCGACCAGAGGCATTGCTAGCGCATATAATAATAATAGAAAAGGCAGGGAAAGACCCCACCCAATGTGCAAGTTATCGACCGATCTCCCTTATGAACGTAGATACAAAAATATATGCAAAAATCTTAGCGAGTAGGCTACGCCCATTAATTCCAGCCTGGATACACCCAGACCAGGTAGGGTTCCGTCCCAGGCAGGGAAGCGAGAGATAATGCTTTGAAAATGTTTTTTTCTAATTCATGAAGGAGACAGAAACAACCAGCTATATTGCTGTCGATAGATGCAGAGAAAGCCTTTTACAGGGTGGATTGGAGTATATGTTTAACATCCGATATATACTATATATACTCTGTATAGGGGAAAGAATGGATAAATGCACTATATGTTGGGCAAACGAGCAAAAGTAAAAATGAATGGCACTCTATCCCAGGAGATTAAGCTATATAAATGGTACGAGACAGGGATGCTCTCTCTCCCCCTGCTTTTTGCCATATCATTAGAACCTCTATTAGCCGTAATTCGTTCGAATCAAGATATTCAGGGGATAGAGACAAGGGCCGGAGACTGTAAAATAGCTGCGTTTGCGGATGATATTCTACTGTATATAAGAAATCCAAGAATAACATTACCACAGATACTGCGAGAACTAAAGAGATATGGGGAAATATCAAATTTTAAAATTGATCTTGACAACATCGGAGATCCTGAACATCTCGATTCCTGAAAAGGCAGACATTGGGACCCCATTTCCCCTTCCGTTGGAAGCAGAAGTCCCTTAAATATTTAGGCATCTATTTAATGGCGAACACTATAAAAGTTGTATGTATATAACTATATTCCATTATTGAACACCATTAGGGCAGACCTGAATTCATTTTCCCTAAGGAAGCTCAGCTGGGTAGGGAGAATTAATGCAATAAAAATGATGATACTTCCAAAAATCTTGTTTATATTCCGGATGATACCCATAGAAATACCTAGAACCTTTTTTCAAGTGTTAGAAAAAGATAAGTAAATTTGTATTGAATAACAGGAAACCGAGAATCTCATGGAATATTATAACTAGGGCAAGACAAAGAGGAGGACTGGCTCCACCAGACTTAAAAACATATCATATAGCAGCACAACTGACCCGAGTTGCGGACTGGGATTTTTCGGGACAGAGCAGAAGAGCTGGGTGCAATTGGAGACAATATTAAGCAAGACTAAATTAAGTGGAATAATGCGGATCCCACCAGCAAAAAGAAATATACCAGTCGACACATTACCACTTACCTTGACGACTTTGAAGACATGGGACCGCCTACACTTCAGATATAGATGGGCATATAACTCAACATTGATGCCCTTGTTGGGAAATGAATATTTCCTTCCGGGAAAACATGACCCATCATATCTGAGGTGGAGTAAGTCCGCAACTTTGAAGGTTAGAGACATACTACGGGGAACCTCAATGTGCACTCTTGAGTTAAGGGAACAATGGGGGAAATATCCTCTAGATTGGTGGAGACACCAACAAATGTCAAATTTTGTTTATATGTTACCTAAACCACTGAGAATAGGTCAAGATATAACACCATTAGAATCTATAATGGGATCCAAACAGACCCCCCAACACTGTTTAGCACTTTTCTATAAAGTAATTAATACAATGGAAAGTGAATAATCTCCCGGGTATATAGATAAGTGGGCAAAGGAACTTGGATATGAACTTACACAGGAGGAGGAGAGGAAGATACTGAATTTAAATCACTACTACAACAACTGACACTAAGACATTAGAGACTAATTACAAACTACTGTCACGTTTGGTACTATGTACCTAAGAAATTGCATAAGATACATCCAATGAATGATGAACTTTGTTGGCGGTTATGTGGGGAAATAGGATCCTATGTGCATGTTTGGTGGGAAAGCCCTAAAATAAGACCTTTCTGGAATTTGGTGAAAGAGGTTAAATCGAACAAATCTGTGATATACAATACCTGCAGATCCATGGGTATATCTATTTCATCTCGCTGCGGAGTCAGTGAATGTATATAAAAAATATTTAGTCCCCCATATGTTAAAACGCGGCTAAAACTTTGATCCCGTGACATTGGGGAACTGAGAACATACCCTCTATGGAGGAATGGTTTACTAAAATAGACTCCATTAGGCTAATGGAGGAAATGTTAAAAACGAGAAGATAAATATACATCTTTTAAGAACAAGCAAACCAATAACATGTTGAGATAATATACTGTCTTCTAGCAAAGCCCAAGTAGGGAGGGGGGAAGGGGGACGGAAGGGAGAGGAGTGAGGTAGTGAGGGGATGGATGAGTAAATGGAATACCTCTGGTATCCTGTAGGAAATAGGTGATGGAAGATAGAGGAGAAGGGGTGAAGGAAGTGGGATAGTGTTTGGATTTGGGGGGAGGGAGGAGAAAAGATTTCGGGGATCACTAATAAGAAATAGATTAAATATATTAATAACTTAATAGTTAACGAGAAAATAAAATACCCACAAAAAACGCACAAGGAGTAGAGGTCAGGTGTGACTGGGGTAAAACACACCAGACACGAAGAGTAATATAAATAGATACATACACATAAATAACACTATAAATAGAGGAAAACACAACATAGCACTTATAAAAAACGATAATGGAAAATACTCATTTATAAATATAATAGATATATATATATATATCTATATATATATGTACACAATGTATAATTTAGGAACAAGGGGTAGTGGTAGATTTTGGACAAAGCACAAAAGGGGCACATAATGTGGGGTACATTTAAGTGAGGGAAACACAGGAGGAGAAGAGGGAAAGAGGGTAATATATCTTCGCTTAGATCCTATAGATCTCTGGAGTCAGAGGAAGGAGGGATAGCAGAGGAGAATAGTATATGTGGATATGTATGAATAAATGAGGCAATGGTTGGGGAAGAATGCAAAGTTTTAATATTTAAAAGTGAAGGTGTTATGTAAATGTATCAACATGTGGAAAAATGAAATAAAGAGTTAATATATATTAAAAAAAAGAATGGAAACGCAAAAAAAAACAGTACCACTCTCTGAATGTGCAGATCTGATGTCACACAAAATCATGTGTGTGGTTTGGTTTCCCTGGGTCATGTCATTACTTCTACACCCTTCGCCAGACAGAACTTGACAGAAACTTTAAAAGAAATCAAATCTTTGGCTGGCTTGTTGGTAAAGTAACATTTTGTTGGTTTGGGTGTGTAGATTGGAGTCAAAGTTATTCAAATGCACAAATGACCGGCCAGTGCGTCTGCCGAGCATGTGAGACGTGGACGATGCAAGAGTATCCTGACTCGGAGAGGTGCATATTCATGAAGTACCTTGTGCACACAAATCTTACGGCAGATTGTTGTGACAGAGAGAAGACTGTATTGAGCATCTGTCAAGCCTCTCTACTGGTCACAGAAGTTGGCGCTACACCTAGTGACCAAAGCAAAACCCCCAACAAGTAACACATTGTAATTTAAAGGGCATCTAAACCCCATAAAAAGGTATGCTGCATCTCAACAGTCCTCCATGCGGCATCTGCAATATGTTTTCTTTAAAATACTTGATTGTTTTTCCTTTTTGGGGCAGTTAGTGACTATACGGGTAACTCGCTTCTATCTGGCAACGCAAAGGCCTACTTGTCCTGCCCATGGAAGAGCAGCAATGTCCACTTTACAGAAAGCTTAAAATAAATCAAAAATGTGTTGTTGGCTTGTTGGTAAAGTAACTTTTTGTTGGTTTGGGTGTGTAGATCGGTGTCAAAGTTATTCAAATGCACAAATGATTGTTTCTTTGCAATTAACAACCCAAAAGATCATAAATGGCCAGCTAGGACAATACATGTTCTCTTTCTTATTGATTACATTCAAGCATTTGGACCAGGCCAAAAACTAGCTACACCAAAAAAAAAAAGGAATTGGGTTTATGGTCCTATAATGTAAGTTAGGGTTTATGGTCCTATAATGTAAGTTAATGTAAATAAAGGGAAGGTCTTGGGGGAAGGAAAAGGTGACATAGCAATGCTAAATGTATTGTTCTTTTTCTCTTCTAGGGAATACAGGTTATGCGTAGCTTGCCTGGCTGATGGTTCTGGTCAGACACCCCAGTAAGTAGTAGGAGCAGCAAAAAACCACTGTCTGAGGATCCGGAAAAGAGGGCCTTATTTAGGCCACATCCGCCTACCATGTATTTTTGTTCAGCACACATGCTTGACCGCTATGTGAGCTAAAGAAAGCCGACAGTCTAAACCTATGTTTAGATATTGTGAGCACCCGACAGTGTAGCATGTAACTGATCAACATTTGCCATACCCCAATAGTAGCTTTGAACTGGTGTAACAGAAGGAGCAATCACGCAACCAAAGAACTCAGCTGCCATGTTCAATAATATGTACTTTTTAAACTTGTTCTACATATCTGTGGAATATGTTTTAGATGAGAGGCATTTGAGCCTACTCGTTTCTGAGGGAGTGCAATATAATTATGAACAGCATGTTTTGAGTGGGAAACTATGGTGACGAAAGTCAGAAGGGAACTAGGTGATGATAAAGATAAAAAAGGACAAAGGAGCGAGGCTTTAATAAGATTAAGTTTAAGTGGGAAGGCTAATGTATTAGCCTGGATTTGTGGGAGGGGTCCGCGCACCTGCAGCCCTTAAAAAGAGGGCAAGCCACGTCAGCAGGCACGTACGGTGATCGTCAGTACACTTCCGGCAGCATTATCCTGCAGGTCAGTGGTGATACCTCACTTCCGGTTTCGTTACGTCCGGGTCACGGTGTAAGGTACCGCTGCTATAACAGGCCGTTTGTTACACAGGGCTGACGAAGCACCCTCCTTTCTGCAGATCATTTACCCTGTTGTATTTCGTCCAGGAACGGGATCTGTACGCGGGAGGCATTCATCCAACTAGGTGGTCAGCAGGCAGTTGAGAGGCAGAAGGTAATGGCCGGCGCCAGTAGGGGGAAGGGGGGGCATGTATACCCGGGCGCAATAGGGGAGAGGACGGCAGCTGGCAGTTCCTGTCGGCGCTCCGTAGCCTACTCAGATTAGTGCTACAGGGGAGGCATGATCAGAGACCCCTATGCATTTCAGGGAGACATTGGGCAAGGCAAGTAACAAATGTAACAATAGTACTCTTGAAGCAGCATGCGGGAGTCTAATTTACGTTGGGGCAGCACCACAAGTCATAGTGGCTTTGGTTTCCCGGTCACATACAGCAGGGCAGGCGTACGATTTATTCACGCCTCTCATTGGTACCACCACTTCGGGTGGCACATGGTATAGGGTGCACCTCAGGAGCAGTCATAATCGGCTTCTGACAGCACGGCAGGACATGCATATGGCCTGCACCACTCAGGCTGATCGGCTTGGGGGGCGGGGGGGTCGCTCAGGTACACCTCGGTAGATAGCCACTTGGTGCAGGTACCCGGCTGGAGCATTACAGGATTTTTGCGCAAACATAGCACGTTGCACACATTACGGTGCATTGTTGCATATACACGTTCTGCATGCACTCATCGTAGGTTCTGGCATTTTCGGAGGTGATTAGGTCAATGGTAATGTCAAGGTAGTTCCTCAGCCTCATTCATATGTCATAAGCATCGACATTACACATACTGATGTTAGGGTTGGACATCACATGGTTAGCCAGGACTCTGTCCCCATGTATACGTGGCCCCCCGGGGGGCTGTGACACCCGTTACAGGGCTGGGGGGAGGGGGGGTTCTTTTCTCAGCATTTGGTTATGTAATAATGCATGTACACCTGTGTCCAGAGTTGGTTATATCATATCGGTTGGTTATAGGCATTGTTTTTCTTTCCCCCCCCCCCACCCCCCACCCTCTCACACGCTTTTCTCTTCGCTTCTTTTCTCTCCCTTTTTTATTTTCTCTTCATATTGTTTTTTAGTGCATATCGTTAGTTATGTCTCACGTTTCAGAGAGTGAGGATCTGGCCTTCATACCGGCAACGCCATCCAGAGGTTCCGAGCAGGGGAGCACCCAGTCGATCAGGGCATGGACTATTCCCAAACTCATCATTAAGTTACGGAAGAGAGGCATTCCGTTTGCGGCCTCCGCTAGGAAGGCGGAGCTATTTAAAATTACTATTTCCCCCCCAGCGGCGGCTAGCGGCATATCAGGTGGCATTGCAGACCGTAGTCACGTCATTGACCAACATTCATGCATCGCTACACGACATTACTACGTCTTTGCATGACCTACAACATAGGACAGATAACTTAGAGAAGTAGACACAGGCATTTCCTGCTGCCGTGACACAGTTAGCGACCAGCATCCCCTCGGTTCTCCCAGGGACTTCTGCAGTACCGATGTCTTCTGATGCAGGTATGGTGACCAGTGTCCCTAATATTACTCCCGCACACTTTGTTCCGGCCAATGTAAGGAAGGACATATTGGAAGGGAAATATGTGAACCTGGCATCTCTCCTGATAGCGGCCCATGACGTGACTGACCACAAAGGCATTTGCTTGCGAAGAGGTGTCCGTTATACTAAAAGCTAGGCACCCCAGGTTGAACAGAAAACTTACCATACCCGAGTTCGTGCTAGCATTCGGGGTCTTTAGAGATGTAGTGTGATCAGTGACACCCGGCGGCAGGGAAGAGTTGGACGCATATATTCACATAGTTGTTGACCTAGGGTACAAATATGGCGGATTTGCCTTCTATGACTATCATAGGGCGTTTTCAGCAAAGGCGGCAGCGGGCCTGTCACAGTTTCAGTTCACTGCCAATTGGGGCAGAATTGACACAGAGCTGTTCTGTAGGCACTTTGTCGGTCTCAAAGCCCCGGTTTGCACATCATGCCAGTCGTCAGCTCACACGGCAAGCTGGTGTCCTAACTCCAGGGGTGGCGGAGGCGACCAATCTGCACAAACCTGCAGGTTTGCTGCCTATCCAGTCCGGTACAGTGCCCACGCAGTTTGACAAATTAGGTAGACCCATTCAGTGCCTTGGCAAGGCACAGATCTGCAACAATTATAATTACAAATCGTGTAATTACCCCCAATGCCGGTTAATGCATATCTGCTCCCAATGCTTCAGGGCACATCCTAAAGGTCACTTGCACAGTGAGGAACATTCAAACATCGTGACTAGGCCAGGTGGACTTAGAGGCCGTGACTGGTCTTTTGCAGGGTCATCCTGACCCTTCCCTGTTGAAATTTCTGACGGAGGGGTTCACGTCAGGGTTTCACACGGGCTTGATTTCCTTAACTCAGGCATCTCACGAGTGTAGGAATTTGAGATTGGCTTTGGCTGATTCGGACATAGTTGGCACTCTGTTGCAGGTCGAGTTGAGCAAGGGTTTCATCATAGGCCCCTTCTCCGAGCCCCCGTTTTCCATGTGGAGGATCAATCCGATTGGGTTGGTGTGTGGCAAATTCTCTAATAAACAAACATCGATTTGTCAGCCCTTCATTCGGTCCACACTCCTAGCCTGAATGCGCTGATACCATCGGAAGAGTTTTCTCTCAAATATTCCTCAGTGGATCAGGTAGTACAGTTTATTTTGGAGTCAGGTAGGGACTCGTGGCTATCCAAAGCAGATATTTCCGATGCTTTCAAGCTGTTGCCTATTAAACAGCCATTATGGCAATGGCATGGCATCAAGTGGGGGGAGGAGTATTATTTCGCCACCAAGCTGACGTTTGGCTCCAAAAGTAGCCCATGGTTATTCTACGTGTTTGCTCTAGCACTTCATTGGGTACTTGGAACAGCGGGTAAGTCGTCAAAGGGTTTTACATTATCTGGACGGCTTCCTACTCATTGAGTCTCCTGACAGGGTGCCACGGGACCTCGTCAGGCTGTTGAATACTTTTGAAGTAGTCAACGTACCAGTTGCCCATCACATGGTAGAGGGTCCCCTCAAGGTCATACATTTTTGAGGAGTTATTTTGGATCAGGGACACTTTGCATTCTCTAGTAGTTTCCCCGGCTTGTTCCAGGAGGGAACTGCAATCATTGCCTGGCATGTTGAACTTTGCTGTGCGCATTATCCCACAATGAAGGTCGTTCGTTTCCAGTTTCTAAGCGTTGTTACCAACTGCTCCTGAGCAGGAGTCATTGATTCACATCGACGCGGCAGGGCGGGCGGACTTGGTCATGTGGGATGGGTTTTTGCAGCACTGGAACGGAATCTCACTGTTCGTTCCGCAAGCGTCAGATACTTTCCCGTGTGTAGTTACGGATGCAGCGGCATCTTCAGGCTTTGCAGCCATTTTTGGCAATCATTGGTTCGCTAGCCGCTGGCCGACAGAAGTGAGGGACATGCCGTCATTCTTTCAGACTTCCTCGTTGTTCGAGATCTATCCTATTGTAGCAGCAGCTAAAGTATGGAACCTAACATGGTCCGGCCTAACGGTGCTATTCCACACGGATAATTTAGCCACGGCAGACATCAACAAGGGTAGATCCAAATCCCTGGTTATCATGCCATTCCTCCGTAGTTTAACTTAGCTCTCGCTGCAGCATAATTTTAATATCATATGTTATTTCATTCCCGGCGTGCATAACGTGGCTGCTGATGCTTTGTCTCGGTTGAAATTGCAGGTGTTTTTTCAACAGAGCCCAGATGCGGATGTTGTGCCCACACCTGTGCCTGCTTTTCGGTAGTCCTTGTGCTGGACTAGAGATTCATCAGCGTAATGTGGCCACTCTTAACAACTCTCTTTCCATCAATACCTGCAAGGCCTACAAAAGTAGCCTGGAAGACGTTTACCACTTTCCGAGCCAAACACGGTACCTCAGATCCCTGTGGCATCTCGTACATTTTGGCATCCATCTCATTCTGCCACACCAACTTGAAATTAGCTCCCAATACCATTCGGCTATACTTAGCAGGTATACAACATTTTCTGGGTTTAGTGTACGCCAATAAGCCGTCCCATTTCTTGGCTCACCCTATCCGGGCCATCCTGAATGGGATTCAGAAAGTCAGCTGTCCTTCACGCCGCACTACCCATATCTAGTAACATGTTCCAGGGCATGTCAGAGATGCTAGACCAATCACCCTTTGGGGTCCTGCAGAGCCTAGTGTTAAAAGCATCCATTTATCTGCCATTCTATGGGTTCCTCAGACCAGGTGAGTTCACTTGCTCCGGACCCAAATCTTTAACTTAATCAAGAAACATTTGGGACACTGTTTCCTAATTATTACCGGTTATCTCTAGAACGTTGCAAGGTAAATCAGGTCGGTGCTCCTACAGAAATTAAGTTCTTCCCCTCCGGCAACGCCTGGTGCCTTGTGGCTGTATTGGATACTCTGGTGTCCCGACTCTCCTGGTTGACACCAGATAGTCTATTGTTACCTTGTCCAGATACACCACTCACAGCAAAATCAGTTTGTTAGTCATGTTAGGTTGCTTCTCGGGCAGTTAGGGGCAGATCCTAAACTATATTCAGGGCACTCATTTCGTATTGGGGCTGCCTCAGCGGCCTCCCGGCATGGTATCCCGGCCCATGTAATCAAGCATCTTGGTAGGTGGACTTCGTCCTGTTTCAACAGGTATATACCCGATCCTCACACAGAAATGGCGGAGGCCTTTTCGAAACTGGCAACTTAAATGTAGTAAAGAATAAAATACATATTTTCATTCTAAACTGTTTGTGTTTGCCCCCTTATTGGCATTACTGTCCACACTGACCATGGCACACTCCAGGTCAGTAATATTATGTTACAGTGCATCTGTGTGTATGTTGAATTGTGTGTTGTATAGTCATTACAGGTGGGCAGACACCTATCACAAATTAAAGAAAGCATATGAACATGAACCACGCCTATATTGGAATAAGATCTATTTGGACAAATATGTTGAGCATGATTTATGCCCACAAGGTTTGCGGCTACAAATTTTTACACATATTAAAACATTTCGGAATTAAAGAGAAATGGGAATATAACTTTAATATTTGCATTCAATATGTTAATGATACTCAGAATATTATGATACAGGAGTTAAATCTGGCAGATGAACATATGAAAAGGCCTGGGTTTGGATTTGGATAGATTCGAACATTTTGAAACTACAATTGCAGATTTTTTTTTTTATAAAAATTATTTATTCAGATTTTCAAAAGTTTTCAGAAGGGCAGTGCTAAAAGATATTCAGATTACATTCTTTGCATGTAGGCTCCAACAGAGTCAATTCAGTACTATCAAAACTCATTATTAACCATGCAAGCACCAAAAGAAAAAGGAAATAAAAAGAAATTGCAGATTTACACTCACAAACAAGAGCCTTTTAATAGAAACCTAGTTATCAACAAAGACTCTAAATTTGATAGACAGAGGCGCTTATTCCATGGGTAGGGTATATAAATGGGGACAATCAAAGACATGGAACAAAAAAAAGAGAACTACAAATGCTTCAAGCACTCATCTTCAGGTGGGTAGAGATGGGGGTGACACAGTATCTGATGGAACAGAATTGGGTCTCTCATCAGAAGGAGAGTGGGCCCTACTGGCAAGAAAGATACAAAAAAACAGAAATATAGGAGGAGGAAGCATGAAGAAAGACTCCCATATACGTAGTGCTAGATACGGCAGGCAATGCTATTCTGGAAGCCAACAGTGCACACCCTGTGGCTCTGAAAAATAACATTCGCTACAGCCAATACTTAGGGTGAGACAAAACTGCACAGCAGATGCTGATTTTGAGAGGGAAGCCCAAAATCTAAGGGTAAGACTTAGAGTGAGAGCATATACTAACAAAATCCTGAAGGAGGAATAAAAATACCTATAAAAAGAATCACAAGGAGGATCAATTGGTTAGACTGATTCTGACATTTAATAATCAACATAATGAAGTATCCAGTATTCTAACAAAACATCGGCTGAACAACCTGCTTCCTCAGTCAATTTTCCAGAAATAAGGTCCCTTAGCCCTTGCAGTCTCAACACATGTGGCTCCGCCCGGACACCTGACCCCCAACGTCCAAATCAGATAACAGCTAATTGCCATCTTATTTTTAACCATTGACCTCAGAAATACAGAAGAGGTTTAGCAAAGATATATCCTGTGAAGTCGGTAAAAATTAAGATTGGCTTTTAACCTGCTGACGGTTTCTGTATGCATTTCATTTATTTGGGCTGCCCTCTAGGTCATATCTGCAAGGTCCAACCCTTCTCATTAACTTGTAGGTTTCAGTCCTTGATTAGAGGAATGAAAACTCCCACAGAATTCTGCAAACTGCTGGAGGTGATGAAAGAATCAATTTTTTAAAAGCCCTGATGGCTGCCGAAAATGATGAGGCGTTGGATATGAGCTGAAAGTTGGACGTCCTGTATTACCTGGAAGCTACTCTGGTTCTCAAACATCTCCAGGGACCGGGGGTGGTCAGGAATATGAACGCAAGTAAAGGACGTTTAGGCTTTGTCAATGCAAAATGGTGTCTGAGCGCTGATCCCCTGTGCTGTATGCCTAGGTGTGTGAATGGGGTACATCATAAATAGGTCACTCCTGAACACACGGCCACTTCACCATCATTGGGGTTCAGCCAGTCAAGACTGCGATGCACCAAATAACAGTGTTGGCTTTGACAGAAGAAAAACAGTAATGTGCAATGTTTTAAACAATGGTCACTACAAAAGTATGTTATTTAAAAAAAAAAAAATAGTGGTTCAACATATATTTTGGGAAAGACCAACTTTGCAGTTAAAGACTCTACCGAGGATGTGTTCCTTCCATCTACAAGTGGGCAGAAGAGTTACAATGTGTCCAATGACTTGAGGAGACAGCATAAGAGGTGATTTGATAGAACTAAACATGTTGATCCCTTTGCACAGATCATTTAGGTGCCTTCAAAAGCAAATGGACTGTAAAATGCCTCTTCAAAGTAAAGTAGGATTAGCTAGAACCCTTGTCAGCCAATTGTTAAACATGTGGATTTCCCCTTTCTCCCAGACTGTAGTGATCTTTGTTAGCAGGACTGGAAAGGGGATCCCCGGATAGTAGGGGACAACAGGGGTTTAAATTCTTTGACATGCTACCCAAAGATAACCAACAACAAGGTGTAAGGCTTTGTTCACACTTATGGCATAGATGTATTAAGCAACTCTTGCAGCAGGACTCCCAAATCTCTCTCACCCACCTCATGCATCCAGGGACGGTGATCTATTCCTAAAATCGCAGGTAACCTTATGTCATATGATTATGTGCTGAGCAGATGCACTGCCGCCCAATCAGACCCTTCAAGTGGTGACGGTTGCCGCTTCTAAATTGCAGATGTTGGTATTCCTGCTGCAGGAATCAGCAAGTTCTTGATGCAGGATCTCTAAATGCATCTGTGTTGTAGATATGAAGAAATCCTAATGTACAACTCAAGTCTTACAGATTATATTCTTAAATTTCAGACGCAGACTACTAAAAATTACCAGCCAGCGTGTCCGCCAAGCATGTGAGACGTGGACGATGCAAGAGTATCCTGACTCGGAGAGGTGCATATTCATCAAGTACCTTGTGCACACAAATCTTACGGCAGATTGTTGCGACAGAGAGAAGACTGTATTGAGCATCTGTCAAGCCTCTCTACTGGTCACAGAAGTCGGTGCTACACCTAGTGACCAAAGCAAAACCCCCAAAAAAGGTAACACATTGTAATTTAAAAGGGCATCTAAACCCCATGAAAGTTATGTTGCAGCTCAACAGTCCTCCATGCGGCATCTGCAATATGTTTCTTTAAAATACTAACTGCCCCAAAAAGGAAAAAAAAAAGTGTGACTATACGGGTAACTCGCTTCTATCTGGCAGCGCAAAGGTCTACTTGCCCTGTCCATGGAAGAGCAACAATGTCCTCCTAGAATAAAATATTGTAGGACCATCAACCACCGCCCTGTCTCCCTTTTATCTTTAACACACGTGTCGGTGTTCTGAAGTCCATGGAGATAAGTGAACAATGTCACTCAGTCGGCAGAGGCAGCAAGCAGGATTCACGATAATCTTTCGGAGATTCCAAAATGGATCTCTCAGGTGGGTGGGTTACATACCAGTTTAATGTGTCCCTTTTACCGCTTAAATCATTTTTGTGGATTCTTTTAAAAAATATATATTTTATAAAGTGTTTTGCAGTACAAACATAGTAAAGCAACAGTTCAATGTCATACAGAAATGGAGTGTGTATAGTAAGAGTTATGTCTTAATGTACAAAAGGAATGTTATGCTTTGTCTTATCTCAAGTTCTCAGTACATGTCCTGACAGAGCAATGCTTGTTTTTTTCTTGTAACATATTTAAACTTCCTTTACCATATACCCTTACTCTTAGGATAATTCTGGGAGAGTTACGTAGAGGATATCCTTTGTCTTTGAACTAGTCATGAGACCATCATGAGTGCTGTGTATGCTATATATGTCATGTCTCTATATGTGTCCTATTCTGATATGGTCAGGACTATGTCGCTTTGTGTCTATGTATATAAAAGTTGACTGTTTGACAACTAATTGCCATTTTTTTAACCATTGACCTCAGAAATACAGAAGAGGTTTAGCAAAGATATATCCTGTGAAGTCGGTAAAAATTAAGATTGGCTTTTAACCTGCTGACGGTTTCTGTATGCATTTCATTTATTTGGGCTGCCCTCTAGGTCATATCTGCAAGGTCCAACCCTTCTCATTAACTTGTAGGTTTCAGTCCTTGATTAGAGGAATGAAAACTCCCACAGAATTCTGCAAACTGCTGGAGGTGATGAAAGAATCAATTTTTTAAAGCCCTGATGGCTGCCGAAAATGGTGAGGCGTTGGATATGAGCTGCAAGTTGGACGTCCTGTATTACCTGGAAGCTACTCTGGTTCTCAAACATCGCCAGGGACCGGGGGTGGTCAGGAACATGACCGCAAGTAAAAAGACGTTTAGGCTTTGTCAATGCAAAATGGTGTCTGAGCGCTGATCCCCTGTGTTGTATGCCTAGGTGTGTGAATGGGAGAAGAGGGTACATCACAAATAGGTCACTCCTGAACACACGGCCACTTCACCATCATTGGGGTTCAGCCAGACAAGACTGTGATGCACCAAATAACAGTGTTTGCTTTGACAGAAGAAAAATAGTAATGTGCAATGTTTTAAAAGATGGTCACTACAAAAGTATGTTATTTAAAAAAAAAAATAGTGGTTCAACATATATTTTGGGAAAGACCAACTTTGCAGTTAAAGACTCTACCGAGGATGTGTTCCTTCCATCTACAAGTGGGCAGAAGAGTTACAATGTGTCCAATGACTTGAGGAGACAGCATAAGAGGTGATTTGAACTAAAAACATGTTGATCCCTTTGCACAGATCATTTAGGTGCCTTCAAAAGCAAATGGAATGTAAAATGCCTCTTCAAAGTACAGTAGGATTAGAACCCCATCAATGTGTAGATAACTGAACTGGTAACAGAAAACAATTAGGAAATAAAAATCAGATGAATTACAAAATCACAATAAGCGTATAGAAATAGGGAACGTCTGTACAGGTCACGTGTTCGCATGCAATGAGAGGTGTGGCCAATCTACAATAGAATGGAAAAGCCAAAAAAAAACAGTACCACTCTGAATGTGCAGATCTGTGATGCCACACAAAATCATGTGTATGGTTCGGTTTCCCTGGGCCATGTCATGACGTCTACAACCTTCGCCAGACAGAATGTTTAAAAGAAATCAAATATTTGGCTGGCTTGTTGGTAAAGTAACATTTTGTTGGTTGTGTATATTGGTGTCAAAAAAAGGTATTCAAATGCACAAATGACCGGCCAGGGTGTCTGCCGAGCATGTGAGACGTGGACGATGCAAGAGTATCCTGACTCGGAGAGGCGCATATTCATGAAGTACCTTGTGCACACAAATCTTACAGCAGATTGATGCGACAGAGAGAAGACTGTATTGAGCGTCTGTCAAGCCTCTCTACTGGTCACAGAAGTCGGCGCTACACCTAGTGACCAAAGCAAAACCCCTAAAAAGGTAACATTGTAATTTAAAGGGCATCTAAACCCCATGAAAGTTATGCTGCCTCAACAGTCCTCCATGCGGCATCTGCTATAGTTTTCTTTAAAATACTCTTTTTTTTTCCTTTTTGGGGCAGTTAGTGACTATACGGGTAACTCGCTTCTATCTGGCAGTGCAAAGGTCTACTTGCCCTGCCCATTGAAGAGCAGCAATGCCCTCCTAGAATAAAATATTGTAGGACCATCAAAACACCTCCCTGTCTCCCTTTTATCTTTAACACACATGCCGGTGTTCTAAAGTCCATGGAGATAAGTGAACAATGTCACTCAGTGGGCAGAGGCAGTAAGCAGGATTCACGGTAATCTTTCGGAGCTTCCAAAATTGGATCTCAGGTGGGTGGGTTACATACCCTTTAAATTTCACTTGTCCCTTTTACCGCTTAAATTATTGTTGTGGATTCTTTAAAAAAAAAATATGTTTTAATAAGTTGTTTGCAGTACAAACATAGT
The DNA here is from genome assembly GCF_000935625.1 of Nanorana parkeri. Taxonomy (NCBI): domain Eukaryota; kingdom Metazoa; phylum Chordata; class Amphibia; order Anura; family Dicroglossidae; genus Nanorana; species Nanorana parkeri. Next base: position 48,017 of record NW_017309261.1, on the reverse strand, counting down.
AAAGCAACAGTTCACAGTTCAATGTCGTACAGAAATGGAGTGTGAGATGGAGTGTGTATAGTAAGAGTTATGTCTTAATGTACAAAAGGAATGTTATGCTTTGCCTTATCTCAAGTTCTCAGTACGTGTCCAGACAGAGCAATGCTTGTTTTTTTTTTCTTGTGACGTACCTAAACTTCTTTACCATATACCCTTACTCTTAGGATAATTCTGGGAGTAGGTACGTAGAGGATATCCTCTTACCTTATGAGTTTGTCAAATCTTGATAAGACATATGTATATAGTTTTATTTCTTATTTTAAATATGCCACCTGAGGCTAAGTAGCTAGTAGGGAAATAAAGTCTTTGTTGTGCTTATCACTGTGGAGGGGAGTGGCAGGCCAATGAATTGTAAATAGGGTTATTGTTCAGCCCAGGCATGTCCGGATAATTGCATAGAGTATGGCTGGTCATCAGTCTTTTTCGGAGCCGATATCTTTTGATCTAATAATGGGTAGACTGGCCAATCATAGAAAAGGGGTGGGGAGTTGTAAAGAGGGTTTTGGAAACCCTCCAATCTCTATTAGGCATTGGGAGGCAACCAAAGGCTCGCAATGCTTCTCTATGGACACAGGGGGTATATTAATGATTGAGGAAAGAAGTTAGCTCTCTTTCACCAGGATGGGGCCCTCATGTGACGATTAATGGGTAACCATACCTATACTCTTTCCCCACTTAACTGTATGTCTGTTAGATACCAATGTCTGTGTATTTGGCATGTTTAAATCTTTTCTTTGTATGTTGTAGTTAAATAGATTGTTGGTTTGCTGTATTTAAGTCTTGATACTATATACCAATACATGTTATTGTGTTGAGCTAAAAAATCTCATGATTGAATCCTTAGAATCTCATACCTGTAAGTGTGAATGTTTATATAGCAGATCATAACTTGAAATAGTAATTCAGGTAACATAATAATTGGCAACCACTTTTGGGACTCAAGATTTTGAGTATCAGCACAATAGCACCTAGACCTGGTTAATACAGGTAAGGTTATTGTGGAGGTTTTCAAACCGAGGATTAGTTTAACAGTAGTATCAGGTTAATTAATAGAGGCACTTTGTATGTTTAAATGGGTGGGTATTATTAGAACTCGAAAAACGAAGGAGGATGCACCACATCATGTTTTTATTTTAAATATTTACAAATTCCTGAAATTGTATGTATATTAGAAGAACCATAAAAAAACGGTCAATTTAATGCGGAGGATATACTGAGCGGGAAGATTTTGCTTTTTGTTATTTTATTTTTGTTTGTGGTTTGTTACCAAAGTAATTTTTATCAGTAAAAAGGCACAGAAAGATTGTTTTTGTTTTGGTGAAAAGCCTTAAAGTTTTAAGTTGTTGCAACTAAGTGCATAGTAGTTATTTGGAAATAGCATTAAGGAGGACATTTTTGTTGTATGGTATTATATGTCGGAAATACCTTCATTCTTGGAAAAAGGAAGTTTAGAGAAGTGATTATAATCTCTTCAGATAGATAAGAGTTTTTATTGGGCTTGCTGTGCATATAAAGCTGTGTATGTGTGGTCATTGGACCAGATAAAGATTAATTGAAGGATTGTGGAATGTACCACACAGTTTTTCCGTGTAACTTTTTCTTGTAACATTTCTGGAGTGGTATCACAGGTATTAGCCTATAGGTTTAATATCGGTTAAATTTAGCAAAATAAGGTTACATTCCTTTTTTCATGTGGACTATCCCTTTACATGTGGACTACCCTGCTATCCCTGTTAGACGGTTTGTGATTGGCATTGAGGGCCTTTGCAATTGTTTGCTGTCTCTATTATCTGTCTAGGTGTTCCCCTGTACTATTGTGTGTGTGTTTACAGTATTGACTGTATCCCTTCACCATTGTTCTTGGTGTCTCCCATCTCTATTGACATTCGGGCATAGTCTCAGGCTATACTATTGTTATTTTAAATTCTTGTGCCTCAATATTTGTTGGTACTAAATATTTGAGTCATCGTGTGGCATAAGTTTTGGTGTTTTGTTAGTTTTAAATTTTGTACATCATGGAACATTTGCTAGTCAAGTTCGCTAAAAATAGTGCTGCATGTTATGCTAGTCGTGGTTTCATGGTTTGTGTCTTTTGTTATCTCTGTAACTCTTTAAGTATAAAAGTTAACAATTGTCAATTTGAAAAAAAACTAAAATAGTGCTGCAATTTTAAATTTAATAGGGCAATCTAAAAGCCTGTGGCAGCAGGTACAAGAGTATGTAAAATTAAAGCTAAATGAGAAACAATGTAGTAAGTGTGAAGAATACACTACTCTTTGCTGCCTGTTGGATGGCTAATCAATATGAAAATTTAAAATTGCAGACTGAAACAATAAAAGGAGGAGATCTTGAAAAAGCATATGCTTCTAGCAGTAGTTTAAAAGGTCTCTTTGATCAAAGCTGAGACTAGCTACCTACAGCTAAAAATAGAGAATGAAAGATTGCATGCGGGGCTTGATCACATTGCTCATAGGCTGCAGCATGCAGATTGTGAAGTTAAACGGGTGTCTGCATCTTCCAGCAAGGATACATTTGTTCAACCTCCACATTACAATAGAACTTGATGTGGATGTTTCTAATTTCAACAGGAAATCGTCCACATCTAGTAGATGCACTAAGTTAAATCAATCCATGGAAGGGCTAAAAACTTTCAAAATTGCCCCTACATATTGTAAGCAGCCAGAAAAAGTTGCTAATTTAAACAAAGGCTTGCAATGCTTCTCTATGGACACAGGGGGTAAATTAATGTTTGAGGAAAGAAGTTAGCTCTCTTTCACCAGGATGGGGCCCTCATGTGACGATTAATGGGTAACTATACCTATACTCTTTCCCCACTTAACTGTATGTCTGTTAGATACCAATGTCTGTGTATTTGGCATGGTTTAAATCTTTTCATTGAATGTTGTAGTTAAATAGATTGTTGGTTTGCTGTATTTTAAGTCTTGATACTATTTAACCAATACATTTATGTTATTGTGTTGAGCTCAAAAATCTCACGATTGAATCCTTAGAATCTCATACCTGTAAGTGTGAATGCTTATATAGTAGATCATAACTTGAAATAGTAATTCAGGTAACAATCCTTTGTCTTTGAACTAGTCATGAGACCGTCACGATTGCGGTGTATGCTATGCATGTCATGCCTGTATATGTGGCATATACCGATTGGTCAGGGCTATGCCTCTTTGTGTCTATGTATATAAAAGTTGACTGTTTGGAATAAACCCTTTGCATACTGATCCACGACACTCTGTTGTCACGGCTCTCTATTCCCGAGTACTCGAAGGACGGACCCTCGGCACATAGTAGAGATTGCAGGAGACACAAAAATTTACCCCATCAATGTGTAGATAACTGGACTGGTAACAGAAACAATTAGGAGATGAAAATCACAATAACCATATAGAAATAGGAAAAGTCTGTACAGGTCATGTGTCCGTATGCAATGAGAGGTGTTGCCAATCTACAATAGAATGGAAACGCAAAAAACAGTATCACTCGCTGAATATGCAGATCATCTGTGATGCCACACAAAATCATGTGTGTGGTCTGGTGTCCCTTCGCCAGACAGAACTTCACAGAAAGCTTAAAAGAAATCAAAATGTTTTGTTTTTTTATAGCAAAACCCCCAAAAAAGGTAACAGGCGTTGGATATGAGCTGCAAGTTGGACGTCCTGTATTACCTGGAAGCTGCTCTGATTCTCAAACATCTCCAGGGACCGGGGGTTGTCAGGAACGTGACCGCAAGTAAAAGACGTTTAGGCTTTGTCAATGCAAAATGGTGTCTGAGCGCTGATCCCCTGTGCTGTATGCCTAGGTGTGTGAATGGGAGAATCTGAGCATCTGTCAAGCCTCTCTACTGGTCACAGAAGTCGGTGCTACACCTAGTGACCAAAGCAAAACCCCCAAAAAGGTAACATTGTAATTTAAAGGGCATCTAAACCCCATGAAAAGTTATGCTGCAGCTCAACAGTCCTCCATGCGGCATCTGCAATATGTTTCTTTAAAATACTTTTGTTTTTCCTTTTTGGGGCAGTTAGTGACTATACGGGTAACTCGCTTCTATCTGGCAGCGCAAAGGTCTACTTGCCCTGTCCATGGAAGAGCAACAATGTCCTCCTAGAATAAAATATTGTAGGACCATCAACCACCGCCCTGTCTCCCTTTTATCTTTTAACACATGTGCCGGTGTTCTGAAGTCCATGGAGATAAGTGACTAGTGTCACTCAGTCGGCAGAGGCAGTAAGCTGGATTCAGTCATCTTTTGGAGATTCCAAAATGGATCTCTCAGGTGGGTGGGTTACATACCAATTGCATGTGTCCCTTTTACCGTTTAAATCATTTTTGTGGATTCTTTTTTTTAAAAATATGTTTTATAAAAATGTTTGCAGTACAAACATAGTAAAGCAACAGGTCACAGTTCAATGTCGTACAGAAATGGAGTGTGTATAGTAAGATTTATGTCTTAATGTACAAAAGGAATGTTATGCTTTGTCTTATCTCAAGTTCTCAGTACGTGTCCTGACAGAGCAATGCTTGTCTTTTTCTTGTGACGTACTTATACTTCTTTACCATATACCCTTACTCTTAGGATAATTCTGGGAGAGTTACGTAGAGGATATCCTTTGTCTTTGAACTAGTCACGAGACCATCACGAGTGCTGTGTATGCTATATATATGTCATGTCTCTATATGTGTCATACACTGATTGGTCAGGACTATGCCGCTTTGTGTCTATGTATATAAAAGTTGACTGTTTGACAGCTAATTGCCATCTTATTTTTTAACCATTGACCTCAGAAATACAGAAGAGGTTTAGCAAAGATATATCCTGTGAAGTCGGTAAAAATTAAGATTGGCTTTTAACCTGCTCCAAGTTCCAAGGGGCTGGGCCCCTACAAATACTGACACCAACAGGGGGAAGCACTTTTACCAGCTGATGTCCCCCCCCCCCATTTGTGTAATTGACTCAGATTATCATAACCTGCCAAGCTGCCGTGACATCAAAAGAACCTTGCAACCAGCGTAAACCACAACATTCAGGGAGGGCGGGTTGAACAACCTGCTTCCTTAGTCAATTTTCCAGAAAGAACGTCCCTTAGCCCTTGCAGTCTCAACCCATGTGGCTCCGCCGGGACACCTGACCCCAACGTCAAATCAGGTAACAGATAACTTCCATCTTATTTTTTAACCATTGACCTCAGAAATACAGAAGAGGTTTAGCAAAGATATATCCTGTGAAGTCGGTAAAAATTAAGATTGGCTTTTAACCTGCTGACGGTTTCTGTAGGCATTTCATTTATTTGGGCTGCCCTCTAGGTCATATCTGCAAGGTCCAACCCTTCTCATTAAGTTATAGGTTTCAGTCCTTGATTAGAGGAATGAAAACTCCCACAGAATGCTGCAAACTGCTGGAGGTGATGAAAGAATCAATTTTTTAAAGCCCTGATGGCTGCCGAAAATGGTGAGGCGTTGGATATGAGCTGCAAGTTGGACGTCCTGTATTACCTGGAAGCTGCTCTGGTGACCAATATTAATAAATTCCAGACATATTGATATTCAGAAATTTATAAAAAAGTTGAATATTAAAAAACATTATTCGACACCATCAGGATGTACACCTGCCTTATCGGCACCACATGTCAGAACATATACCCACACTTTAAAAAAATCAATCAACTTTTAAATCCTAAAAATACATTTTAACCAATTTATTGAAGTTTTTAAAAATTTTGGTGGAAGATGATATTAAAAAAACTTTACAATACAAGCAGGTCAAAGACAAAATGTTTATCAATAAAGGGATCGAAGCTCTGGAAGAAAGAAAAGATGTTATTAGACCCGCAGACAAAGGAGGTGGTGTTGTAGTTATGGACAAGATCCTACTACGAGAGTGAGATGAACAATATTCTAAACACCAAAGACACATATCTGAAACTTAATAAAAACCCAGTCAATATATATAAAAAACTGGAGAAAATAATTAAAGGTTACAAGAAAGACTTAACTAAGAAAGAATATTTATTACCCTCCACATGCCGGACACCTATCCTGTTATTTCCTACCTAAGATTCACAAAAATATTGAGAAGCCTCCAGGGAGACCCATCGTGAGTGGGATAGACTCCCTAGGCTCCAGAGTAGGTGAATATATCGATTGTTTTTTAAACCCCTAGTGGTTCAGATAGAGGCTTTCCATAAAGACAGTAAAGACACATTGAATATTTTAGAGAATTTAGAAGCTAATAACAACATGATCATGGCCACCATCGATGTCAATTCACTCTACACAGCAATGCCACCATCGATGTCAATTCACTCTACACAGCAATACCTCACAAACAAAAAGGATTGGAGGCCACACAATAGGCATTTGACAAATTTGGTAACATAAAACCACAATAAAATTCAATTTTAGATTGCACAAATTTTGCCATAGTAAAATTTTGGCCACAATGGGGCATACTATTTACAAACCAAAGGGGTCGCCATGGGGGCGAAAATTTGCTCCAAGCCTAGCAAACCTATATATGAGCAAATGGGAGGATGAATGCATTTTTAATAATAAGGTGGCTAATATAAATTTTATGGAAAAGATATATAGACGATATTCTATTGATCTGGGAGGGTGACACGAAATCCCTCGAATCATTTATTAAAAGCTTAGATAATAGTTTTAACCTGTCTTTTACAAATAGTTTTAACAGCACTAATATTCAATTTTTAGATTTAGATATATTTATAAAACAATCATTTCTCACGAGAACATTCTTTAAACCCACAGACAAAAATGGATTTATATCCATATCCAGTTGCCACCATCCTAGATGGTTGGGAAATATCCCTAAAGGACAAATCATTAGAATCAGACGCAACTGCACAGAAATGGAGGATTATTGCAATCAAACATACTTCTTAATAGATTTAAAGAAAAAGGTTATGATAAGGTTCTAACTAAAAGTATGAGAAGTTCTTAGAAAGGATAGCTGCAGCCTGTTGAGACCGGCTGCCAAAAAAGAAAGTTAATTTTCTATCTCATTCATTACTAACTACTCCTTACAACATCGAAAAATAGAATCGATATTTAAAAAACACTGGTATCTTTTAAAAAAAGGACAAAATTGTATGCCACTTACTCCCAGATAACCCTAAAATCATTTATAGACAAGCTCCCACTTTTAGGAATCTATTAGTTAAAAATGCTCTTAATCCACCCAAACGTAACTTTACATTTTTGGAGGGAAAAGGTTTTTATCTATGCACGAGATGCATTTCATGCAGGACCACAGGGACCAAAAAGAAAGTGGATACCTTTAGATCCGCCTCTACAAATAAAGAATATTAAATCATTTCATCTCATGTTCCAGCAAATTTGTTACGTACCTTCTGGAATGCCATGTGGCCTCCAATATGTTGGACGGACTAAAAGAGAACTAAAAAAAAACGTCTAGAGGAACATATTAACAATATCAAAAAAGGATTTGACAAACATAGTCTGTCAAGACATTTTAAATACCTTCACAACAAAGATCTGTCTTGTTTAAAAGTGGTAGGAATTGATAGAATAGAAGGTGACTGGAGAGGATCCAACCTAAATCAGAGAGATCTCTAAAAATGAATCCAAATGGATCTATCTCCTAGACACACTATCACCTAAAGGCCTAAAAAGGTAGAGTTTGACCGCAACAGTTAACAAATGACATATCCGATATCAACATTAATCCATCAGCTTACATCATAGATTTCAGTCAGACTATTTTGATTCAATTATATGTACACATTCACTTGAGTTTTCACATATATACTATTTTTACTGAAGCTAAGTAGGGGGTTCATATAGACACACACACAACTGCTCCGAGATATATATATAATTTTCTAATATTTACAGATGTTTCGTTCCTTGAGACAGTAAGCTTTCCTGTGCATTTATGTAAGAAAAAAAACACACGGTTCTTTGACATGTTTTGTGTTTGTTTTTATTATTATTATTAATCTTATATGTAATGGTTTACTCCACCCAGCATACAGACAATTGAAGTTCATGATTGTTCTGACTGACTATGTAAAGACAGACAGTGATATGACCCATACAGACCTGCCATCCTTGATAACGTCTTGTGACGAAACACGTCGGGGGCGGGCCTGTATTCCACGGCACAGCCACAGTCTGTAGAGTACTCGTTTTTTAGCTGACCCGTCAGCGATATTGCTTTGTTTTTAGTAGTAACGCTATGTACAGCGTTATGACATTTATTAAATCTTCGTTTTGATACACTATGAGCACCTCGCTCTGCTTTCTCTACTTCGTTTCAATTACACTGCGAGGCTTATAGCGCTACACTATTGATCAATTAACCTTTGAGGATTCCGAGCCTGAGTTTTAGCAGCTTGTAGTTAGTCCGGTTTTTCTTCTTTTTTCCAATAACGCAGAACACTTGTTTTTTCAGACTGCTGGAGGTGATGAAAGAATCATTTTTTTTAAAGCCCTGTTGGCTGCCGAAAATGGTGAGGTGTTGGATATGAGCTGCAAGTTGGACGTCCTGTATTACCTGGAAGCTGCTCTGGTTCTCAAACATCTCCAGGGACCTGGGGTGGTCAGAAACATGACCGCAAGTAAAAGACGAAAAGCCAGTTTTGGAAACGCAAAACAGTACCACTCTCTGAATGTGCAGATCATCTGTGATGCCACACAAAATCATGTGTATGGTTCGGTTTCCGTGGGTCATGTCATGACTCCTACACCCTTCGCCAGACAGAATGTTTAAAAGAAATCAAATCTTTGGCTGGTTTGTTGGTAAAGTAACATTTTGTTGGTTTGGGTGTGTAGATTGGTGTCAAAGTTATTCAAATGCACAAATGACCGGCCAGTGTGTCTGCCGAGCATGTGAGACGTGGACGATGCAAGAGTATCCTGACTCGGAGAGGTGCATATTCATGAAGTACCTTGTGCACACAAAACGGCAGATTGTTGCGACAGAGAGAAGACTGTATTGAGCATCTGTCAAGCCTCTCTACTGGTCACAGAAGTTGGTGCTACACCTAGTGACCAAAGCAAAACCCCCAAAAAAGGTAACAGGCGTTGGATATGAGCTGCAAGTTGGACGTCCTGTATTACCTGGAAGCTGCTCTGATTCTCAAACATCTCCAGGGATCGGGGGTCGTCAGGAACGTGACCGCAAGTAAAAGACGTTTAGGCTTTGTCAATGCAAAATGGTGTCTGAGCGCTGATCCCCTGTGCTGTATGCCTAGGTGTGTGAATGGGAGAAGAGGGGACATCACAAATAGGTCACTCCTGAACACACGGCCACTTCACCATCATTGGGGTTCAGCCAGACAAGACTGTGATGCACCAAATAACAGTTTTTGCTTTGACAGAAGAAAAACAGTAATGTGCAATGTTTTAAACAATGGTCACTACAAAAAGTATGTTATTTTTAAAAAAAATAGTGGTTCAACATATATTTTGGGAAAGACCAACTTTGCAGTTAAAGACTCTACCGAGGATGTGTTCCTTCCATCTACAAGTGGGCAGAAGAGTTACAATGTGTCCAATGACTTGAGGAGACAGCATAAGAGGTGATTTGATAGAACTAAACATGTTGATCCCTTTGCACAGATCATTTAGGTGCCTTCAAAAGCAAATGGACTGTAAAATGCCTCTTCAAAGTAAAGTAGGATTAGCTAGAACCCTTGTCAGCCAATTGTTAAACATGTGGATTTCCCCTTTCTTCCAGACTGTTGTGATCTTTGTCAGGAGGATTGGAAAGGGTGAATCTCTGATGGATCCCCGGATAGTAGGGGACAACAGGGGTTTAAATTCTTTGACATGCTACCCAAAGATAACCAACAACAAGGTGTAAGGCTTTGTTCACACTTATGGCATAGATGTATTAAGCAACTCTTGCAGCAGGACTCCCACATCTCTCTCACCCATCTCATGCATCCAGGGACGGTGATCTATTCCTAAAATTGCATGGAACCTTATGTCATATGATTATGTGCTGAGCAGATGCACTGCCGCCCAATCAGACCCTTCAAGTGGTGACGGTTGCCGCTTCTAAATTGCAGATTTGGTGTTCTTGATGCAGGGATCTCTAAATGCATCTGTATTGGAGATATGAAGAAATCCTAATGTACAACTCAAGTCTTACAGATTATAGTCTTAATTTCAGATGCAGACTACTAAACATTACCAGCCAGCGTGTCCGCCGAGCATGTGAGACGTGGACGATGCAAGAGTATCCTGACTCGGAGAGGTGCATATTTCATCAAGTACCTTGTGCAAGTGGGCAGAAGAGTTACAATGTGTCCAATGACTTAAGGAGAAAGCATAAGAGGTGATTTGATAGAACTAAAACATGTTGATCCCTTTGCACAGATCATTTAGGTGCCTTCAAAAGCAAATGGAATGTAAAATGCCTCTTCAAAGTAAAGTAGGATTGGCTAGAACCCTTGTCAGCGTGTACGCCGAGCATGTGAGACGTGGACGATGGAAGAGTATCCTGACTCGGAGAGGTGCATATTCACGAAGTACCTTGTGCACACAAATCTTACGGCCGATTGTTTCTACAGAGAGAAGACTGTATTAAGCATCTGTCAAGCCTCTCTACTGGTCACAGATGTGGACGCTACACCTAGTGACCAAAGCAAAACCCTCAAAAAAGGCACTCGAAGGACGGACCATCGGCACATAGTAGATTGCAGGAGACACAGGAATTAACCCCATCAATGTGTAGATAACTGAACTGGTAACAGAAAACAATTCGGAAATAAAAATCAGATGAATTACAAAAATCGTAATAAGCGTAAACGTCTGTACAGGTCATGTGTCCGTATGCAATGAGAGGTGTGGCCAATCTACAATAGAATGGAAAAGCCAGATTTGGAAACGCAAACCAGTACCACTCTGAATGTGCAGATCTGTGATGCCACACAAAATCATGTGTATGGTTCGGTTTCCCTGAATCATGCCATGACTTCTACACCCTTCGCCAGACAGAATGCTTAAAAGAAATCAAATATTTGGCTGGCTTGTTGGTAAAGTAACATTTTGTTGGTTGTGTATATTGGTGTCAAAGTTATTCAAATGCACAAATGACCGGCTAGTGCGTCTGCCAAGCATGTGAGACGTGGACGATGCAAGAGTATCCTGACTCGGAGAGGTGCATATTCATGAAGTACCTTGTGCAAATTGGATGTGCAATTGCTGACAATTCTGTGTGCTGCATTTGTCACAATGACATCACCATATATAAGCATACACTACTAATATGTATTTAGTGTCACAATCAACACCAGCTATCCCCAAGTCATTTGAAACACGGGTTCAAAAAGTATGAGCCGAAGAAGAAGTGTCAAAGCCACCAATTGTTCAACACTCCTAAATCTCTCAGGATCTCTACGAGCACCACCCCAACCCGTTTCCTATATTCTCTATATCCCTTTAAGCCAGCATTGGATGCAGCTGGATCTGTCCATCCAAATGTGTGGAACCATTTTTTCAACATGGATAGGATGATTGCATACTGTGATAGAGTACTGGAGCCAAATCGAGTCCCCAATCCATCTCCAGATTGGGAACAAATTATGAGGCTTCAACAGCAAAACCATGCAGAGTTAAGGCAGGACCTGGCATCATATAACACCAACCTAATGGCCGTCTCCGAGCGCCTAGATGTCATGCCTGGCCTCTTGGTGCAGCAGCGCCAAGAACAGCATGCAGACATGCAGCACATGATGTCAGTGTACCAACAGCATACGTATCTGGTTAATGTGCGAGTATCAACAAAACCAGGCAACGTTAACAGTCATGCTCCATAACACCATGTTGCAGATCCCCAATATCTGTAACATGTTCTATGAAGCGTTGCAACAACAGAACATCCCTTTCAGGGCTAGTCTTCAAGCCCGTGGTGTGCAGATCCACCAACAGCAAGTGCATCTGAGCAAGAAGCCCATCAAGAACCAGCACCAGACCCTGTGTTTTTTTGTTGGTTTGATACACCCTTTTTTTAATAAACTGTGTTTATGTTCACCCACAAGCACTTAAAAAAAGTAACCACACAAGGTTTGTGATTCAAAAGTCAAAACACACAGGACTTGAGGATTGACTGTGCCCCCAAATTCAAAGCAGGTTCACTTCACCAGTAGTGTCATGAATGTCTGATAACCACATGAATGCTTATTCTTCAAACTTACATGGTTATTGACTAAAGGATGGAGAGTTGGGACAAGGCAGGAGAAGTGACCATTCAATCAAATCATTACATGATGTTGAAGATTCCTCCCATGGAGTTCTCTTATCAGTTCTGGGATGTTGTCCTAGATGGTTAACTACTCCTGCCTTCTCCCAAATCCACAGCCTTTAGTCAATTGCCGTGTGTTAGCAGATCTGTTGGTGTCAACAGTGTCCTATGTTAGAAGTCTGTAATCATTCCCTGACCTAAGGTAGATGTGCATAAGCTACTTGAATTGCCTTGCTTCAACCAGGATTAGGACAATTCATGGAAACATGTTTTGGAGGCTGTTAATTGTCTAATATTAATAAGAAAAAATGTGTGAATGCATGGTGGTTCTTGGGGAACTGACGGAAATGCACACAGTGGGTGCCTCTGTCTGGCTGCCATCCCTCAAATCAGCTAATTCAAAAGAGGTGGTGCCAACATCGGTGTGGCAACAGAGCCGCCAGCTCTTTTTTCTTCTGACTGAGGCCAGCCGCCCCTGCGGCTATCTACAAAACAGTAGATAACAACAGAAGCATTGGTCAGCCTGTTCTTGGCTACATCTATTTTCTGCCTATCGCACCCACCCACTGGCTCCTGACAATCAGAGTAGCGGACCTGAGGTAACAAGTTTGCTATCAGGTCTTCCACTCTGGTGATTGGCAGCATGCAGTGGGTGCAATATCACCCTGAGGCTCAGTAGGGGTTGTACACTAATCATGTGACTGACTGCTGGTTACATTCAGCTGATGGTGCAACTGGATGTAAGCACCAAATTGTGACCCGAGATGCCTCATCTGCCAGAAAAGTGGCCCATATCAGTTATAGGTTCAACTGGGCAGCCATCTGAAATGTGGTGGCCCCTTGCACAACTCCAGGCCAGGGCACCCCTCTCCCACTACATGGGCCTGTCCACAAGCCATTCCTTTGGGCCCTTAAGTGCACCCGCTTCTATTTGAACACCATTACAACGTAATGTAGGAGATAGAAATGTGTATTCCAATGCACAGATGACATTGACTCTGCTGGGGTGTCAACGCACAGGCGGCACTAAAAGTAACGGAATACCGCTGCATCTTCCCACAAAAACAAATGTAGACTAGAGAGTGTAATGCAGTTTGTAGACCTCTATAGCCAGTTGGCATTCTCAATTGCTGTATAATCATTGATCTCATCAATCCATGATCAGACAGCAGTTAAACAAACCAAGGAGAAAACTGCAGATTTCCGGGAGTCCACATCCGAAGATGGCAGGAAGGTTTCAAAAGACTGCTTTTAAAAATGGTGAAGTTGTTAACCGTGATTGGCTTTAATTTATTGAGAAAATAGTAAGTCTGTTTTATCGTTTTCCATATATGCCATTTGATCGGCGATGCACTAAACCAAATATTGCCACCAAAAAAGTAGGGTTTAACGACTGCAAAAATGTAAAAAATTGTTTTGCAGAACACGAAAATTCAATAAATCACCCCCAAAAATCTTGTGAATGGAAATCCATGGAAAACTAGATTGTTAAGCGGAGAGAATTGATGACTCACTACAAAAAGCTATAGAACCTGAAAATCTAAAATGGAGAAGCAAAATTTAACACTGGATGCTTTAATGTTTTGTGCTATAAACAATGTTTTCACCCCCTCGGTGTATCTGGATCCATACAAAGTGGCTGTTTTAGATTGGCTTGTGGATTCTAGGCAACTGCCCTATTTCCATCATAATCTCCCTATTGTGTGGCCTCGACATTTATCTCATTGCTGTTGTCGTTCTCTCCAGTTTGGTGCTTTGTGTTTTCGGGTGTGCATCCATTGACCCCGCTCTTTGGGAGATTACCTCAAATTTCCTGATGAAGCGCTAGAAGTCTGAAATGTAGAATCACATCCCCTCTAAATGTTCCCAGATAAGACCATTTACTTACTTCTATGAAATTGGACTGTTATTATAACTCATATCGTTGTATTGGTATATGTACTATTATTTAAAACTGTGATATTGTTATAAATTGATCAGGTCTTCATGTTTCTTATCCAATATCATGTTATAAACTATGCATCTGTATTGAGGGAACTGAGTGGTAATTGGAGGTATCTTCCCAATTTAGATTTTAACCTATGGCTTTTTTTTTCTCTTTTAAGATTCTTTATGCTTAATAAAAATAATACTTTTAACTGAAATAATTGTGTGATTGATTGGACTTGTCTTTTGGTGTCTAAAAAGCCCCACTGTTTCCTCAACCTGTTTTTTCCAACAACATAGAAGACCCTAATTTGGGAATATTTCTTAGTCTGTTAGAACTTACAAGTCATAATGATGTACCGCTAAAAAAACATATTTAAAACTTACAAAAAAAATGGTTCAAATGAGTAACTTTATATATATAATTAGACATGTGCGATTCGGTTCGTTACGAAATTCGTTTTGGACTGCACGCCAGACATATCACCGAGAGCAAATGGCCCACACCGTGAGATATGTGCAAATTGAAAATGGAGGAGATGTAGCTGTAGAAGAAAAGTTCCATCGACTTAATTGAAACAAAAAAAAAAACAGGAAGTGGATTAGCTGAAGAAATAACAAAACGCTTGAAAAGGACGTACTTTATCTTCAAGATGTGAGAAGCCAAGGTTGACAATGGTGCGAGTATGTCAGGAGTGTACAAAAAAAAGGTGTAAGAGCTTTCATTTTGCCAAAAAAACTATTTTCTTAATTGGTTCCATGTTCAGCGCATTGCCTAATTCACGCGGGTCCCATTCAATTTCAAGATGGTGTCATGTTTTTGGCACTGTAAAAAAAAAAGCTACCATTTCCCCCCACCCACTCGCTAGAATACTTTGAGTTTGTTTAAATGTATCACTGAAGAGCCATGCAGATACCAGATGGTCATGAAAAGCCAATGCAATACAAGCTTTAAATTTCACATATTTCAGACGTGGCGAAGGCTTTAACCCTTTTCCCTGCCACCGACGTAAGGCGTACGACGCTACAAAAGTGTGCTGCTAGCTGGCCAGGTCAGTATGCCGGCTGCATTTTCTAACACTGTATGATCATGCTTGCTCCAGCAACCATTAACTTACACCCAAAAATTGTAGCCGATACTTTGAATTTCACTAAATGTTATGTACTCAGTAGCTAACAAGTTGCCGATTACATCCAAACAGTGAATACACTTGGTGGTTCTATGTGGCTCCCGGCACAGCATTGCAAATGCGATCAATGGCAGAATAGCTGCTGATCGCATCCATACGTCTTACACTCACTCTTTACCCCGGTCCAATGTCCACTCCTGTGTGCCCTTTTGTCTTCCCCCCCAAGTAAAAGATTGTTATATGACCTGATTACTGGTACTGGCTTTACTATACTGCTGCCCATCAAGCACCCCCTACAGTATTACCTTCTCGGTGACTCTGTAACATACTTGCCGTCTTTGACATCCTGCGGATTGCTGGCATCTTCTGTTTTCAATCGCTCTTCCCCAGCCATCAGCCTCCGCCCCCCTCCTGCCATGCTGCCCTTGTCCTGCCATGCTGCTAGCATTGTGTGTTGCAGGCTACAAGTACATTGATCATGAAGCGACCAGTGAGATTGCAGTCTAACACATAAAACCACAGGAGGATAGGACAGCATGACAGGAAATAGTAGAGAAAGGAGACATTGTACTGGAGAGGTGGGAGGAGAGAGAAAACAAAGTAAGACCCCTTATAGTCAGCTTATCTGATCGTTGTGCAAACGTGCACACCCCTTCCAAACACATAGCAAATCGATGAATCACTTTTACTTTTCAAAAGGACGTGTAGTCTTTCGTCACTACCAACCAAACAAGCGTGCTCGCTATGGTGTCAAATGTTGCAAATTATGTGAAAGCACCGCAGGTTACACTAGCTTTTTCCGAATTTATGAGGGCAAAAGACAAAAACAGATTCAAGCCCCTTGATGCCCCGAAAACATGGCGAGTGGCAAAATTGTTTGGCAACTGATGCCCCCCTCTGCTGGGCCAAGGTTATCACTTATATGTGGATAACGTTTATACTACCATCCCCCGTTTTAGGGCCCTCTATGAACAGAACACACCTGCCTGTGGCACTATAAACCGATCCCGTAAAGGCCTGCCCGGGCAACTGTTATCCAAAAACCTGAAACGAGGTGAAAATGTGTTTGCCTTGAGAAAGCGATGAATTGCCTGCTCTAAAATATGCTGACAAGCAAAACGTTCATATGCTGACAACCATTCACGATGAATCCACAGACACCTGGCAGGAGGGGCCCAATAGTTAAGCCAGTCTGCATTTTACAATGATAGCAGATACATGGGCGGTGTGGATAAAAGTGACCAGGTTACCCAGTACTATGACGCAACCCGTAAAAAGTATGACATGCTACAAAAAAGTGCCATCTATTTGATTCAAACTGTTGCTTACAATTCATGTGTGGTTTTTAAGCATGTAAATCCGAGGCACTAACCTAACATTCCTTAATTACATA
>NW_017309261.1:24511-31259 GCF_000935625.1 Nanorana parkeri | reverse complement strand
CATCCTGCTGCTTTTCCCGCTCTTTTTTGCTCTCTCCCTGCAGAATTGGTCATTGCAATATCCATGCTGACTTACCTGATTTTAGGTGGGAAAAGTTGTGGGCTTCAACGGCCTTTGATTGGCTGAAGAGGGTTATATAAAAAACACAGATCCCTTGTGACCTTGTCACCTTTCTCCAGCTGACATCCAGAGGCGCTTCCCACCCAATACCAAGTTGAGAGAAATTTCCGTTTTGGCATTGTTTTATGTGATCTGTCACCTACCTGAGGGAGACATTTTAAAAGATAGTGAAACCTGTTTTATTATTATTGGTGTGCATGGGCCTTTCTAGCCAAGCACTAGTTATGTAATTGAAGATTATATATAACATATATATATACACACATACATACATACATACATACATACATACACACACACACACACACACACATATATATATTGTTACCATACAGGAGTTTATGTCACAAAGTATAGGTAATATGTATATAGTATATAGTTTTCGTTTTAACAATTTCACCTGAGGTGGGGGTATGGGCTAGCTAGTTGGGAAATACAGTCTTTGTTGTGCTTATCACGGTGGAGGGGAGCGGCAGGCCCAATTAATTGCAAATAGGGTTATTGTCCAGCCCAGGCTGGTCCGGATAATTGCATAGAGTTCGACTGATCATCAGGTTTTTTCATGAGCCAAGACCCTTTGATCTAATAATAGGTAGACTGGCCAATCGTAAAGAGGGTTTTGGAAACCATCCAATCTCCATCAGGCCTTGGGAGGCAACCAATGGGAGACTTGCCATGCATCCCTATGGACACCAGGGGTATATTAAGGATGGAAGGAAGGAGCTCTTTCTCTTTCCTGTTGGTGATGACCAGAGGGCCCTACCTGAACATCTCCTGGTAATTATCCGGATAAGCCTGCGCACTTATATATGTTTGTATTGTATGTTTGTACCATGGATTGTGCTTTTAGTGATATTTTGATGTATGCTTAGATCTCTTCTTTAGGTTTGTAGTTAAATAGATTGTTGGTTCATTGTATTCAAGGCTGTATACTATATACCAATACATTGTTATTGTGTTGAGCTTGAAAATCTGCAGGCATTTTATTGCTCGGGTACCACCCACAGCAAACAAAAATAAATCCCCAAAGACGCTGCAGGGTGTGCAGAAAGCGAGGTATTAGGAAAGATATCAGGTTATATTGCCCCGACTGTCCTTCTCAGCCCGGCCTGTGTTTTGAAGACTGCTTCAAAATATACACCTGCCAACAAATTTTTAAAACCAGTAACTTTTCTTTAGGTTTTGTCAAAGCCAAACTCCAGCTATAAAGTTATTTTATTATTTTGTGTAAAAAAAAAAAAAAAACCTTTGCAATGTACACAACATTTATTTTCTTCAGGCAGAACAAATCAGCTCCAGCTGTACCGCTGGCCCACTGCAGATACACCCGCCTTGACCCTTCACAGAATGGAAAAAATTGGGTGTCAAATTTATTTGAGCCCACTTACATGGGATCACTGCGGTCCCCTCCCCCCCAACCCTTTTTTTCTCTCCACATGCTTTGTCTCTTGTTTTGCAGGAAGCCGTTTTAAAAAGGACATGGCCCCTTTAAATATGATTTCACCTGTTTTGGGCGGCAAAATGAAATAAATGTCCAGAACTTTCTGGAAGGATCCTTTGCTCCTCTATAAAAGGACGGTTCAATGAGGGAAAAAAAAAAGTCAGTCAGACGGACCCACAGCACAAGGAGCTCCCCGCCCTAATTTTGAAATCTTTTAGACATGTCGCTGACTTTTATGTGGTCGGCCGCCCTCAGTTTGAGGGGGGACTTAATGTTGGTGTACAGTGATTTTACTGGTATTGCTCGAGTCGTAGTGGCTAGACAATTTTATTCGGTTGATTTATTGATGGTATGGTTGCTTAAATAAAAGCCGATTTATTTAAACCAATAAAAGTGCTGCGGCCAAAAAAATTTAAAAACAAGGTGCCGGTGTGTTTTTATATATGTTTTGAATGTGTTTTAATGTATGTATGTAATGTATGTATGTTTTGAATATGTTGTTAGGTACCGCCTGCAAATCGCATGTCATATATTCTGTAAACCATCCACAGATTAGTTGTGTGAATGGCCAAGGGGGAAGGGGCTGGATAAAGGACTAGTGTTTTCATCTATGAGAGTTGCAGCTCTCGTATCTGCAGTGGGCCCCGGACTACAGCAGATGCTGCATTATTCTACAAAAGGACAAAAGTATACACACCGTGCAGCAATCGGCATGTTGGCATGGGCAAAGGTTTTGCACCTGGAGTTATCCTTTAACATTTCAGCTGTGTGTTTAACTTTTCTTTTTTTTGATTTGCAGACCTCAAAAATCGAGGTAAACCAAAAGAACAAAAAACCTATTGGAATAATTTGTTCAAAAGCTTCCAAATTCCAGCAGGTGGATGATCACGATTAGAAAACACCCAGTTATATATGTTAATTTCTTTCTTTTGAAAACTCTATTTTAAAATGCAGTGTAACAACATATAACATGGAAAGAGTTTTGGGGGTCCTTTCACCATGCTGAACTTAACATGTCATTTGCTTGAAATTTGCAGCTGAATAGATATTGCGTCTGTAGAAAGCACAGAAGTGGGTTGACCTCTACATATGTGCTATGTAACAAGTCAGCACAGATTGCCCTTCAATGTTTTGATGTCAAATGTTAGGTAGATCTGTGCTAGTGTAAAACAAAAAAATTGTGGTAAATGTACACTTTGGACTTTTGGTCAAATTTCCACATTTGCGCTAAAATGGTGGCAGACTACAAGTGTGAAATAAAATGGCAACAATTTTAGCTACCTTCAGGTCTCCGCTTTCAGGAAATGTATGGGTTTGGGGGGTGGAAACAGTTTTGGGACTTGACCATAATGAACTTAACATGCCATTTGATTGAAATTTGCAGCTGAATGGGAAATATTGCCTCTACGGATATGGTGACTTTTTTTACCAAACAATGCGGGAAAGCACACGTTTACATGTATAAAAACATTTGGTAGTCATTAGGTATTGACATAGTTTAGCTTACATTTTATTTTTTACAGCGTTTCTAATTTTTTGTAGCTTTTATCTCTTTTTTTCTTATTTTCCACTACAATTCCACATTTTTCCATTTAATTTCTAGGTCTATATTGTGGAAGATGATGGGTTAAGTGCAGTATCTGGATCCCTTCTTTAAAACAATATAGTTTTCTGGGGTTCAAAAGACAATTGAAAAGGTGTATAAATACCTTTTTGTTGTTGCACCAGAAAACAGCAAGAATTAGCCTGGCCAGCTGAGTTGCAAAAATGTTCCGGAGGACTTGTGTTGTGGAAATTGTATTAGGATGTGTTTTTAGCATATTTTATATGTGAATATTGTCATCATGTCTCTTAATGTCAGGATTGCTGGGCTACGCTCCATTGGAGTGTGGCCGGGATTAATCAGCATTGAGTGTAAACTATTGGAGTGGATATCTTCATGTGGCTATCTTCATGTGGATGTGGAGATGCGGCCGCTGCGCGCAGGGATCTCCTCCGGCGAATGGCCCATGTGCTGGGCTGTTGGCGGGGGAGATTAATTTGTGTTGTGGAGCGGTGTCCTCTTAGCGAGTGTATGGACTAGGGATGGGCTGTCTGCTCGAACTTTGCAGGATGTTCGCAGTCTGTTTGACCGTGGAACATCCCACAATGCACTGTGCCCTCCGAAACTAATTGGCTACAGTCTTGCACCTGACCGCAGGTCAGGTTCAAGACTTGGCCCAATCATGGCTCACAGCTAAGCCCCTGCAGCACACTATAAGGCTGCTGGCACCACAGCCCTATGTAGTGTGTTGCAGGAGTTAAAACAGAGAGAGTTGTATTTTAGTGAGTAGTAGGAGATTTATAGGACTTCTCCAGATCAGGACTTCTCAGAAGTGAGTTCCATATCAGAGTTCTCTACGATAGCAGTCTCTCATACTGATCTATTATAGCAGTCAATCAGGACAGTCTATTCTCACAGTCGATAATTGCAATCTATTGCTGTACACATCATGTCAGAAAGACCAAAAAGGACAGGCAGACGCTCCCATGCAGAGATTAGAGGGCAAGCAGCCTCTGTGTCCGCAGGCCGTGGTCGTGGTGCATAATCTGCAGGCAGGGCACGCTTGTCCTTTCTATCTGGTGCTGGCCGTCTTATGCAGCATCAACATACAGAGAGGAGTTGGTGGATTGGATAACCAGGTGATCCTCATATTCATCATCCTCTGCCACCCAGACCCGTACTGGTTCTCAGTCCACCTCAGCTGCCAAAGTGTCTTATTCAGCCTCCATGTCCACAGCTACTCCTGCCGTAGCCTCACCCTCATGCATGAGGAGTCAGCTGAATTGTTTACCACAATGTCAGTGGCATGCTGCTTGAGCATGCGCAGCAATTCTAGTGCTCTGATGTTGGCTCTGAGGTTGAGGAAGGGACCAACATCAGCAAACAGGGAGGGGGGTGCCAGTGACGCACAATGAACTGGCACTCATGTTCCCCCAGGTGCAGCATACTGCCAGGTTGGCTCCAGTGATGTGGACATAGGGGGTGATGACGATGAGGTCACTGACTCCACTTTGGTGCCTGATCAAACAGAGGAGGAAAGTGAGGAGGAGGCACAACGTCCTCTACGAGCAACAGTAGCCAGTCCATTGCATCAGATGGCAGAGCTGCATAGGTGCAGGGCGCTGTTGTTTTGCAGCACACTTCCAGGAACTCAGCTGTCTGGGAGTTTTTCACGACATGTGCAGCAGACCGCAGCATTGCTATTTGCAAGCTCTGTCTCAAGAGGATCAAGTGTGGCAAAAACATCAGCCGCTCGGGTACCACGTGCTTGGGAGACATAGGACCACCTGCCACGCATCCCGTTGGCACAACACTTCCCATCGGTCCTCATCTGTCTCTGCCCCCACTATATGTCATGTCCACAAGCTCCACTGACAGGGATGATGTTATAGCAATGGGTGTACCAGGTCCTTCCTCTGAATCTGTCAGAGGCCCATCAGCTGCAGATTTTTGCAGTCAAATTTTGCTGCCCCAGCTGCTGCAGCGGAAGAAAAAAATATTGTCCCCCCATCCACAGCGTCTAAATGCCAGCTTGGTCAAATTACTTGTGTTACAGCTGCTGCCTTTACATCGGGTGGACTTTGCCCCCTTCCTTGAGTTTGCTGAATGTGCTGTACCACAGTGGCAGGTACCAAAGCGACATTTTTTTTCACGGAAGGCCATTCCAGCACTCTACCAGCATGTGGAAGGGAATGTTTTGGCCTCGTTGGAAAAGGCAGTCAGCAGCAAGGTCCACATTACTGCGACATGTGGTCCAGCAAGCATGGACAGGGACGTGACATTTCGTTCACGGCACACTGGGTAACTCTGCTTGCAGCTGGGGAGGGATCCAGGACGGGGCTCTGTGCTGGAGCTTGCTCATCCATCACGCCTCCAGAAAGCTGCTGATATGAGGTCTGTCTGCTCCAACCCCTCTTCTTGGTCCTCCTCTGCAGATTTCTCTGGCAAAGCGGCAGCTCACCCTGAGGGGTCCAGGGGCTCAAGGCCCCGTAGACAGAGGTCTGAACGAGAGGAGGACAGGCTCATAGAAGTCCTTGACTCCATGGTCCATCCTGTACCAACTTTCCCAATCGGCACATTTCCGGCTCAGCTTGGAGCGAAAACTGGAAATGGTGCCTTTAAAAACAGACAGAGGGCAATACGGGACGCACTCACCAGAGTCATTGACTCAGAAATTTTCCCGCAAGACTATACACAACATGCCACTGCACCCACACCAGCCCCACCAATTAGACATCCACCTCAGCATGTCGCACCCATGCACTCACACACGTCCCAAGCATACCCACACACACCCATGCACCCTCAGCACCACCCAGAAACATGGCACCCACGCCCACATTCCCCATGTTTTTTTTCCCTCCACCAGCCTGGCACATAGCTCCACCTCCACTGCCCAAATACCAGCTGGCTTTTCCACATGTGGAATGAGGGAGGACATGCAGGTGGACAAGCCTAACTTTGCGCTCTTAAATTATCAGAATTTATAAATTTGGCACTCAAATTTCCGTATTCCCGTGTTTGTCTATAGGCACCATTTTCAGTTTCTGGTATGTTGAGCCCGGTTGAGCAGGAAAAATGCCTTTCCCCTTTGGCTGCTGTTGTGGCTTTGCTTGGATTTTTATTTCACTTTTATTGAAAGCCTTTTCAGAAATTTTAGTTTATAATTTTGTTTCCCCTTTTTCACATCTGAATTTTTATTAGAGATCATGGTAATAACAGCAGTACAGGAATGTACATCATACAAATATGAGGCAAGTAGTTATATGCGAGTTGTACATAGTTGTTCATTCTTCCCCCCCACCCCCCCCTTTAACATACAAGATGGATTGTAGCAGGCTCTAGAAATGTAAAATAGATGTGTCAAACGTGGGTACCTCCGCGCACACACAGGGGGTGGATTGTCATAGCTGCGAGTGTGGTTTCTTCTGGGAGGCCGTTGTCCATTGTTTTGGTGAGGTAAAATTAATCCCCATGTGTGTGCTCGGGGCAAGCTACATCATTAAGGCGAGCCGCCATGCATCCAGAGATGTGCTTTGATGAGATGCAGCTAAAAGGTAAGAGGAGCGAGAGGGGAGGTAAGGGAGAAAGAAAGAGTGCAGACAGGTGTTCCCGAGTCTGGACACAGTGTCTGGTGGAATGAC
>NW_017309261.1:18599-23406 GCF_000935625.1 Nanorana parkeri | reverse complement strand
ATATATATATATTTATATATATATGTATATATATATATATATAATTATTATGCACTTGTCAGCCATGTGACTCTAATATTGGATCTGCTAAACTCTTCACATCTAATTACATTGGGGTTGATCGTTCTAGTTTCTTTAATAATTGTTTAACTTCATCATTTATATTACTAAATACAGATACAATTCCTTCTAATGTGGTTCAAAATGCTATTTGTTTTTGGGATAATCTCCAACTAATATGGCTGAATTCTAGCCGTCTCATCACCAAGCCAAAAATATACAAGTTGTTCATATGTAACACATAGTTGCGCCGTACCAGCACAATGCGGCCTTTCTTGTACTATTATCATCATTGTGTGTCAATATGTGTTTCATTCATCGTACTTGGTCCTTTTGCATCTATTACATTACTATAGAGACTTTTGAAAGTGGATCTTGTAAAACTGTTTTTCATATTTATAATCATATGTATTTGTAACATTGACATGTAGACAGGAGTCATCTATAGAGGTTGCCAGTTCTGTTGCGTGGAGACCGTCTAGAGACAATTGATGTGTCCCCTAAAAAATCCTAAGGGCAGTCCATTTCTCTGTTTTTAATCCACGGCTCAGCTGCATGTATAATATGCCGGCCGGCGATCCATAGAGTAATCTCCACTCACATCAGGAGAAATACTACATCTCCCCTAGATCGTAAGTTTATATATTGAGCCGATTCTATTATATTTAATTTTGGAGATGTGTTACATCTCCCCCAGATCTGCACTCTTCTTATGCAGATATTACAATAGACATATAAATCGGAATTTAGACTGAGCTGACGATTAACTATTTTCAGCTGTCCTCTCTGGACGAGCCTTCAGCAATGACCTGGCGATGGAAGATTGGTTTAAAGTTCCATGTGATCTACCCTGTCGAGGTTTAAGAGCAGGATACAGGGGAGTTTCATAGGTTCTGATGCAGGGGGTGTGCCCCAAAAACGCGTAAACCTGTTAAAATCATAGGGGCAGAGAAGGCTGGTGAATTACATATTTCCAGACTCTCTCTGCTAGAGGTTCCAATTTCCCATCTAATTCTACACGCTTATATTCCATTGAATCTTTTTAAGTACAGTCTAGAGCTGCGTGTTTTATTATTAAATTACATTTTTACACTATGGAGGCGCCCTTTTTCGTTTTGTTTCCTAGATTGGAGGTCTAGCTGCCTCTCTCGTGTTTGCCTAACATACAGGGTATAGATACCCTTAAAAACAGGATCACACGGGCTGGTATACACATAATCACACACGACACACAAATGTTGAACTTGATGGACCTGTGTCTTTATGCAACCTCAAAATATTATGTAACTGTTGAAGGTTCTGCAAATCACTGATGTAGGAGCCAAGCATAAGAAAGAATTGCTCAGTATTAACATTTTTTATAGATAAAATGTGCAGATACAGGTAAGCATCATCGAAGATTACAGCATCGGTATTGCAATTTCCAACATTACAGTTTTCAGATGTACATACATGACATCAAATGAGGAATAAGACACAGGCTAAAGGGGAGGGAGAGATAGGGTGATGCTAAGGACAGCATATTAATGGTGTACATTATGTGGCAGTGCGTGGCAATGCCACAGAGTATGCTGGCAACACGGGTCACCCAGGACTCTCAGCCTGAGGGGCTGAGAGGTTCCAGATTGCAAATAGTTCTGCAGGGAAGAAAACTGGCCTTTCAGCTTCTTCCAGTTTTTTCCGGATTGTAGCTGGGATCTGGATCTCTGGAGATTTCTATGAGTTCAGGGTGGGATGAAATCTCCAGTCCTGGGGTCAGGTGTTGCCAATCAGGTGGCTGATAGCAGCCTCATTAAGAGCTCAGCCCAGTGCTCAAGGGGAAGAGTCGGCGGTGTATGTGCTGGAAGCACACAGGGGTCGAGCCAAGCCAGTGGTGTGTGGGTGTGCAGGAGGCACATGACCACAAGCAGACTCGCTGTGCATGCTGGACGCATGTGGAACAGCCGGGGGAGGCTGAGGCGGTGACTAGTGAGAGAGACTTGCTGGATTGCTGTGCTGCAGTTTTAGAGGACTTATTATCCTGGGAAAGGTTGTCCCCAGGTTTGGAACTTTTTTCCAACAAGTCGGTGAGACGTGTACAATTATTTGTGCCGAAGGTTTGGACTGTTATTTTAAGTTAGCAGAAGATAAGCATGTATTTTGTTTTCAACGTTTGTCTGCCCTGCAAGAGGTAAATACAAGTTTTAGTTTAATTCAAAACCCTCTGTGGGCTCCCCAACGTCACAATTACATAGGTCTAAGTTGGTGCAGTGTTAAGCAGTAGTGTGCACAATATGACATGTAGACAGGAGTCATCTATAGAAGTTGTCCCAAGCCATGTATTAATGAACTTTAGGATAGAATTGCTTATTTTTTTTATTCTGTTTTACGTTAAAGAAACTGCAAAGTCAGTAGATTCAGAACCAATGAAAATCATGCAATGCATCGACACTGCAGCAGGAAAATCATCTCACTTGGAGTGGAAGATAAATTGCACTGTACAATGTACCTCAGCCAAGAAACGGCCATGATTGTGGTGACCGCATTATACTTCATAGGTGTGCAGTTATTGGAAACTTTTCACTTAGCACTGTAAACAGCACAAGAGCAAGACATGGATATACTCCATCCTGCAAAACGTGTGTGAGCCGCGATCTAGACTTCAGAAGGAAAAAAAAGAAACTACAAAAAGAACATTTGTCAAAGTGTGAATTATGTCTTAGAGAAAAATTCAGTCAACATTTTAGAAAAACTGGTGATGTCACTTAATGAAGAATAAAGAAAATCTCCAGACGCCATGCAGTGAGTTTTTAGAATGTCCAAAAGGATCCCGATGACTTCTTATCCCAACTTGTTCACTGTGAAGTGTGTCAACAGAGATTTGACCGGCAATGTACAAAATGTACAGATGATTCTGGCACTTTGCATGTGTAATGTGTTATGTTGGTAAATTCAAAATGTAAGGCAACTCTTGAAAAAGGATCACAACAGGTGATGAGATTTACTTTGTTTTTGTCACTGTAGTAATAAATGTAATTTGCATTGGTGCAATTGGTGTGTATTTGATAAAACAATAATTATTCAGAAATACAAAGCAGATCAACCATTTTTGAAAACTTTGTGTAGGCACGAAGAGACATCCCTGAACCAAGATATAAATATAGGAAATACATATGGCACTTACAAAATTCTACACAGGAATATATATAGTTAATATTCTCTCAATAAATGTCATTTTTTACTATAGCTTTCCCCTAGCCTAGCTGACTGGGCTCGTTCACCTGGTCAATTGTTGCTAAGGTGACTCATGTGCCAGCCAACTGTTGGAGTTGGCCTCGATGGGTTAATCAGGGGGTGGCGTGTTCAGTGGGCATTCATGCTTGTTTATGAGAAGTATGTTTTTTGTTTTTTTTTGTTATGCTGCATCATGTATGTTGGTATCTGTGGATATTCTTGTTTGCACAGTCCATGTGTCATCACCTCATGTATTTGATCAATACCCGTCTATTGGGCCATTAACTCATTTAGTATGCTCCCGGTTAACATGTTAACACATTTCGGAAAGTTCAGGTATTGTCTTGTTGCCATCCTCTCTGGTGAGAGTATTCCCACCTGCTAAAATGTATGACTGTGACAGGCAGTGTTCAGTCTATCACTTCATGTGAGCTTGACAAAGAGGAAAGCCCTTGAAACGTGTTGCTCCCGTCATTTTTTTTACCCCAGCAGCACCTTTGATGCTGCTGACTGTCATTTGGATAACGTCCATTCACCGTCACTGGTCGGCGACCCAAATGCCGCCCTTCTCCTCACACTGACAGTCATAGGACTCTAGCTTGTACCGAGCGGTGTGTCCCACAGCCGCATTCACGTCCGCTGAAGGCGACTGCACGCCGCTGAGTCCCACACAATCAACCCCCACGCAGACACAGCAGGGACACGGACGGACCTCCTTCTTTCCTTCTCCCTCCGGTTCCAGCCACTCGCTTGCTTGGACGGGCTTTCCCCTGTTGGGCACTCACCCAGTGAAGGCTCTCTCCTTGGACCCCGTAGATCCTCAGATGCCGCTTTTCCTCCAGTCCTCAGACATCATCAATGTGACATTTTATTCTTTGCGAGCATAAAACATACACTCAGGTTATTGCACCCTTCTGTGTCTTTTTAGTTCAGTCTATGTGGGCATGGACCATCCCCAGGTATACTGCCAAACGTCAGCGTCAATGCATTCCCTATCCTGTCACAACAAGGAAAGATGGAATGTTCAAGCTTTTATTTCCATCTGCTTATAAGTAAAACAGGAGACCAATGTCTTTTCAGACTTTGTCAACTTCTACTTCACAAATCTGTTCTATGTTAACCAGTGTATATATTTTTTTTTTTGTCTATTCAAACTATCCAAAGTAGGTTGGAGACAGTAGATTGGTGGCCTGTGTTGTGGCTGCTACTGTACCAGAGGTAACGGCGACTCCTCCTGTATCTCCAGCAGTATCAGGTGTGTCATGTAATTTCCCTGTGGTTATGCCAGGTCATATCATTCCTGCCACTTTATAAAGCATATTTTGGAGGGCAAGGAGGTTAACTTAGTCACACTGCTCATCTCTACGCAGGACGTCATAAGAAACTAAAACCTTAGCTTGGGGGGGAGGTATTCATCACTATGAAGGCTAAAGGCCCTTATTTAAAGTAAAACACACACACAAGCTTCTTAATTTGTTCTAGCTTTCAGCTTGTTCAGGAGATTTTATTTGCTTGGCTAAGCCACAAAAGGTGT
>NW_017309261.1:13257-18445 GCF_000935625.1 Nanorana parkeri | reverse complement strand
AGAACAGACCGATTTCTATTATAAAATATCCTTCTCAGTAAAAGGCAGCAGCGGCATTAAAAAGAAGTTCAATCAAGGAATGCGGGCGGGTCCGCCCAGAGCGTGATGCGCCTGTGACGGATATGGGGGGCGGAGCCCGCTTGGGACGGCGGTGATGTCGGCAAGAGGCGAGCAGCCGCGAATCCCGCTCGGACCCACAGGCCCTCGATGGAGAGACAGTGACGCATCTCGGACGTACCCCAGGCATACCCCAGCCAGATGATATAAGGGATAGATATATGGACGAACGGAGTATATGAACTATACGGTTTCTATATGGCTGCCAATATCCACAGCTACATACAGATATACATACACTATTTACGGATAGAAGAAGAGTGAGAAGAGGATAAGAGGAGTGAGAGAGGTGTAGTAGTGGAGGACGGGGGGAAGAGAGAGATCAGAAGACCACTAAGACCTCTAAAACACCAAGGTCAGGGACGATAAGGCGCTTATGGGAACCTGAACCTATGTGACAGGAGGCAGCCATGCAAGCTGCAGAGAGCTACTGACAAGGAGTCTAGGAGAGATAAGACAACAGAGTCTGCGGAAGACCATAACACTTCCCCCCAGCAAACTACCTCACAAACCACATCACCAGCTACATCAGGAACCTCTGAATAATCACACCAAGGTGCTGAATTAACTTTATATACATTATCACAATCTCTACCCACGAAAAATGAAGAGCCATATTAAAACAGATGGAGGACTCAATAAAGACGGATCTGACTACAATCAAGTCAGACCTAACTCATGTGTTACAGAGAGTGGAGGAGCGATTAGATCAACATGAGAAAGCGATTAAGGCACTACAAGATCAGAGCACAAATGTGGATATATCTCTGTTAGAATGGCACTTTATAAAAAATAGGACCAACAAAACAGAAATAGACGAAACAATCTAAGACTCCGGGGTGTTTTGGAGGTAGTGGGGGACAGAGATTTGGCAGATAAAATTAAAGAGGCCTTTAATGGACTACTGGAGCGGCCATCCATGACAGAGATGATCCTTGATAGAGTACATAGAGGCATGCGCCCCAGGACAGTGGGAGGAGAAGGCCCACGTGATGTCATTATAAGATTTCACTATTATAAAAAGATAAAAGTACAAATTCTGGAGTATATGAGAAAAGCAACGCAGTTGGAGAACGGCGGAGCTAATGTTTTGATCTTTCTGGACCTGGCGCCTGAAACTTTGGCACGCAGAAGGGCCCTCAAGCCGTTAGTACAAACCTTGCAGAGCCAACAGATTCTGTATAGATGGGGGTTCCCTGCATGCCTTATTGCAACTAAAGAAGGCAGGACAGAAATATTACGGTTCCCGGAAGATTTAAGGAGGTTTTGCAGTAAACTAGATATCACTCCACCAGAATTACCAGGGTGGATAGACTATGAGCTTAAACGGAAGACTAAACTGAACTCAAAATGGCAGACCGCAAAGATTAAATAGAATGTACTATGATAACAATAACGTATAAGTTTATATTATACCTATATTATCAGAATATTCAGACAGGCTTGTATGTAAGGGGTTATGTACCCAGTTGTCATGGTGCACATTGGCACCAATGACAAAATAGGAGGTAAATGGAGTGTCCTAAAGAAGGAGTTCAGGGACCTAGGTGCTAGGCTGAAGGAAAGGACCTCCACGGTGGTATTCTCAGAGATACTGCCGGTGCCACGAGCCACTCTGGAGAGACAGCACGAGTTGAGGGAACTTAACAAGTGGCTCTGGAACTGGTGTCGAAACGAGGACTTTGGTTTCCTGGAGAACTGGGCTGACTTCGCAGTCGGCTATCGGCTCTTCAGCCGAGACGGGCTTCACCTTAATGGGGAAGGTGCAGCATTTCTGGGGGGGGAAATGGTTAAAAGACTGGAGGAGCTTTTAAACTAGATAATGGGGGGGAGGGCAAAATAAAATTAAAAACAAAAAAAAATAAACACCAAACAACTTACCATGACAGATAACATAGAAGGAAAAAACAGAGGATAAGATAGTGAGCTCACTCCAGTCAACAGAGTCGACATAGTAAAAGTAGTAAATCAAGCAAGTACAGAAAGCATACAAGATGCAGCCAGTAACGTAAATCCAATTGCCCAGGGTAACCAAAGTAGGATTGGACCAACCATAAAAGGGAGATATAAAAGCCGTACTGGAGAGCAGGTGGGGATCAAAAGTGTAACCAGTAAATGTACAAAAATTAAATGTATGTTCACCAATGCTAGAAGTCTGGTAAATAAAATAGAAGACCTTGAAGTTATGTTACTCGGGGAGGACTATGATATAGTAGGAATAGCAGAAACACGGTTAGACGACACACATGATTGGGCTACTAACATAGAAGAGTACAACCGGTTCAGGAGGGACAGGCTGGCAAGAAGGGGGGGGGGGGGTATGTATATATGCTAAAAATAACCTCAATATTCACATCTGTGACGATATCGCGTCAGCTGGTGGAGATGATGTGGAATCGTTATGGCTAGAACTTGATAGAACGAGCCCTACTCCTAACCGTAAACTTATTATGGGTGTCTGTTATAAACCTCCAAATATGGGGGAGGAGGGGGAGGCCCACCTACAAATCGCAAATAGAAATAATCGGGGAAAGAGGGTAATGTTGTGATAATGGGTGACTTCAATTACCCAAATATCAACTGGGCACAGGGAACTTCCAAAATCGGCTAAGGCAGCCCGTTTTCTTAATATGTTGCGAGACAATTTCATGGATCAGATGGTTGAGGTCCCGACCAGGGAAAATGCAATCCTAGATCTGATCACCAACAATACGGAGCTAAAATCGAGGATGTTGTAATCGGGGAGACATTGGGCAATAGTGATCACAAGGTGATTGCTTTCAATATCGGTTGCAAGAAAGGGAAGGGAGATCGGCGGACAAGAAGCCTAAACTTCAGGAAGGCGAACTTTGATAAACTGCGTAATATAGTGGGTGAAATCGATTGGGATAACTTATTTGATAAACTAAAAAAGTCCAGAAATGGGACTGTTTCAAGAACAAATTAAAAATGCTATAACCAGGTGTATACCGCTAGGGAACAAAAGCAAAAGATCGAAAACAAAGCCAATATGGCTAAGTAAAATCGGTAAAGAAACACATTAAGGACAAAAAAAACTAGCATTTACTAAGTATAAAATGGAGGGGACAGTATCGTCATTCCTAAACTACAAAGATTTTAATAAAATATGTAAACTGGCAGTGCGGTCAGCCAAAACTGAAGTGAAAAATATAAAAATCGCCGAAGTTAGTAAAAAGAACCCCAAAAATGTTTTCAGTACATAAAACAGTAAAAAAGGGGAGAAAGGAACAGATAGGCCCAATAAAGGACATAAATGGGTCGCTACTCACAAGCGACAGGGAGAGGGCCGAGGCGCTAAATACTTTCTTCTCGTCGGTATTCACCAAGGAAACAGACGGGTTTAATGTACAGGATAAAACACATCATTTAACAGGAAATACACCGGAATGGTTGACTGAATCGGGGATACAACAAAGGCTCAACTACGAAATGCAAATAAAGCATTAGGACCTGATAATCTACACCCCAAGGTACTCAAAGAATTGAACAAGGAGATAACAAGACCATTGTTCCTCATTTTTAAGGAATCGGTAATGGCTGGTAGAGTGCCAGGAGACTGGCGAAAGGCAAATGTGGTTCCTATATTCAAGAAAGGGTCAAAATGCCAACCGGAGAACTATAGACCAGTTAGTCTAACATGCATAGTTGTAAACTGTTAGAGGGAATTATTAAGGACTACTTAGTGGAATTTGTCCGGGACCATAATATAATAAGTGATGGGCAACATGGATTTAGGAAGGATCGTTCTTGCCAGACCAACCTGCTAACCTTTTACGAAGAGGTAAGTAGAGAGCTGGATGGGGGGAGGACAATGGACGTAGTGTACCTGGACTTTGCCAAAGCATTTGATACTGTGCCACATAAAACGCTTGTTATACAAGCTGAGGGCTATGGGCATTGATGAATTAGTGTGCACGTGGATAGAAAACTGGCTACGAGAACGTGTACAAAGGGTATCAGTTAATGGCACTTTCTCAGACTGGGCGGAGGTCGTGAGTGGCGTACCCCAAGGTTCGGTGCTGGGTCCCATTCTTTTTAACCTATTCTTCATTAAGGGGTTCGAGGATCTGAACTATGAAACAAGGTTGTTAAAATTAAATATGTTCTCGTTGGAGGTGAGGAGATTAAGGGGGACATGATTTTTATGTATAAACTACTCAAGGGTGACAGCAACCTTAGTAACAAACTGTTTACGGTTAGCTCTGTAACAATGACCAGAGGGCACAAACTAAAATTGGTGGAAAAAAATTTCAACACACAGGGTGCAAGGGGTTCTTCACAGTTAGAGAGGTTAAGGTCTGGAACTCGCTGCCACAGGAAGCGATTACAGCTAAGAGTGTGGAATCATTCAAGAGACTACTGGACAAGTTCCTGGGTGACCAGAACATTCAGGGGTACAGGTATAGCTAACAAAAAAATCACGCATGGACTCATATACACGCACACATCAACTCATAAATGCATACACACAATAGGTTGGACTTGATGGAGTTATGTCTTTATTCAACCTCAAAATACTATGTAACTATGTATATAGGAGGTAAAACTGATCTGAATCGATTTAGCGAACTTAATGATTTAACGGTGTATTTCTAGTTGGAATGTTTAAAGAGTAATTGTTGTATGGGGACAATAGGCCTGGGGTAGAAAGGGGTCAAATGACCTGGAGGAACATGGGGGGGGAGGAGATGATCACCGGACCGAAACCTGAGGGGGCTCCATACCCATATTAGGCCATGGGGTACATTGGGGACATAGTCCAACAAGAGAGACCCCTATTCACTAATTAAATAGCGGAATATTAGAGGACATTAGGAGGGAGGGGACACAAGGGATGAAAGATGGATGGAGGTATGTAAGTTGGGGGACAAGAGGAACTTGGGCAACGCATAGAATTAAGGAATTGAGGGAACATGTACAAAAGGAATTGAATGGCAGTAATTAAATTAGTCACGTATAACGTTAAGGGGCTGAATTCACCACATAAAAAGGTATCAGATCCTGAATGAAATGAAAAAAACTTATGGGGCAGACATTTTTTTTTAAGAAA
>NW_017309261.1:0-13228 GCF_000935625.1 Nanorana parkeri | reverse complement strand
CTCTATAGGATTTAGGAAAAACCTTATGGTACAGATACACTCCCGATTGACAGATACTGAGGGAAGATACTTGTTTCTACATGTAACTTAAAAGGAACGGAAATACACGTTAGGGAATGTATATGGACCAAATAAGAGACAGGTACCGTTCTTGGCGAGAATGTTCAAAAGGCTAGAAGAATTCCGGAAAGGTATACTGGTTATGGCAGGAGACTTTAACCTATGTCTGGATCCAATATTGGCTACCTCTGCTGGTAAGGTACGTAACCCTTAGCTCACACCTTACGCATCTGAGAAAGGTATTGAGTAGACACCAACTAGTAGGTATATGGCGTATATTACACCCAACAGAATGTGACTATTCATACTATTCACAGATGCATAATTCTTATTCTAGACTGGATTGGGTCTTAATAGATCATGGGATAATCGAGTCGGTGGTATCTACAAATATACTTCCTATGACTATCAGACCACGCCCCAGTAGAGATAATTTTGAATATACGAACAGCGGGGAGGAGACAATATGACTGGAAGATGAATGACTCCTTGCTACATGACCTGGGTATTATACAAGAACTAGAAACCACTCTGAAGCTATACTTTCAAGACAATATGAAGGAAGATATACCACAAACAACTATATGGGAGGCACATAAGGCGGTATTACGTGGGAAGCTGGTAGCATTAGGAGCTGCTCGTAAGAGAGAGAGAGAGGACTAGAAACATACAACTACTTCTAGAAGAGATCCAGCAGCTAGGAGACAATACATAAAATTACAATTGATTTAAAAACATCTAAAGAATTAAATATGAAGAGGGAGACGCTGAAAATATTGTTGGAAGCAGACACCAAATATGCATTCAATATAACAGCTAGACGAAATTATGAGATGGGGAATAAACCCAGTAAATTCTTTGCTAGAGCACTAAAGAATAAACAAAACACTTATATAGCTAAAATTAAATCAGAAACGGGCTCCATGGTTCATTCAACAGCAATTGCTGGGATATTCCAGGAGTTCTATCAAAAACTTTATCGGGTAAAAGAACACTCGGAACAAGGAGAAGGAGTACGAAGAATAGATAAGCTAGATAAATTAATTACTTATTTAAAACAAGCAAAACTTCCAATGATAGCAAAGAAAGGCTAGCAGAAATGGAGAGGGATATTACACCAGAGGAATTTAAGCAGGCAATATCAACAACCCCAGTGGGTAAAAGCCCTGGACCCGACGGTTTTACTTTACTATAAGCGATTCCAGGACATTTTATCCCAACACTTTTGTACGTATGTAAATGATATAGGAGAATATAACCCAAATACGACTATAAGCATTACTAGCGCATATAACAATAATAGAAAAGGCAGGGAAAGACCCCTGTGCAAGTTATCGACCGTTCTCCCTTATGAACGTAGTGTCAGGGTATTTATATATAAAATTACAAAAAAACTGATTAACTATGACCTGTACAGAAACTAAATCAAACTTTTCTGTGCACTGTAATACAAGGGGCCAGGAGTCTGTGCTGACAGATAAAATCAACCAAAATAGCCTATTGTGTACAAATTAAGCAATACACAAACAATACAGGAGAGACCCTTTAGGAACCAGCTTTTGTACAACCAAACTGATTCAAAGAGGTAAAACATTGCAAATGAAGTCTAAGGATTAGATAATCATAAAACCACAATTGACAATACTGAGAGAAACTTTACTTCAAGGTCAATAATTACAAGTGTTTAATCAAGAAATACAAAGGCTAAGAATATCACGACTACAAATGAAAAATTAACAAAAGACCCCTACAAACCCCAAGACAGTTAATCCACCCGATTGTTCCAAGAATGAGATTACCTATGATTATTGTCTGAGTTTGAGTAAATTATCATACACATCCGAGATTTACTCAACTGAATGCAGACAATACGAGTGAAATAACCAATCAACTATCATGTCTAAATCGATCAATTGGAAGAAGGTAAATAGTGGTTGGGAAATCGCCAATACGAACAATGCTTCCCAACCATATAAAACACCATGGAGAGGAAGAAAAAGAGAAGAAAGAGACCTCTGAAGAAAACTTCCTGGATGTAACAAAAGGACTGTCAGTCATTGACCATCGCTAAGACTTAACCCTTGCTGCCTAAAACGAGCCATCATCTCACCCAATAAGACTCTGAACATTTTTCTTTTGAAGGATTGGTGAGATATTGATTATATATGAAGAATTAACAGCGGTTACATTTTATTATTAGTGTGTGCAGGGTGAATTCTTCTGATAATTGTTCATATCTTTATCTATTTTATTCCTGAGATTGTATTGTGTATGGTTAAATTGGGTACAGATTTGTATGTAACTCGTTGCCATTGTAAGTATACTAGCCTGTTTTGCTTGTTGTCCCTATTAAACTAGTAAACCTATCATTTTCAGAAATTGTTAGGATCACGAGGGAACTTTTACTTTTGAGATACGTCTCTTTCTTTCCTATGGCCATGGAAAGTAAGAAACAATCTTAAAAAGGTGTCCAGGTATTTTTATTTTTCTGATAATTTATTTACATTTCTTTGATTGTGTTTGACTTGTAATCACCAGTAATTTAAGTTTTGTACAGAAATATATGATTATACTCGTATAGTAATAAATTATTTTGATTAGTGTAATTGGGAGATATTTATATATTGTGGTAAGAAATCACCATAAGCTCAAAGAACTCAGGGAATTGGTTGGGCGTGTATTATCAAGTGTCTGAACTAAATTCATACTGTTGTTAATTTATTTATTATTTGCCGTAATCGTCTGGAGGCACTGTCTATTAAATCTAAATATAATTCGGACACCACCCTATTAATATTTCACCAAGATTTTATACCACTCAATCACAAAAGTAGATATAAAACTATACGCAAAAAATTTAGCGAGTAGGCTACGTCCATTAATACCTGCCTGGATACACCCAGACCAGGTGGGGTTTGTCCCAGGCAGGGAAGCGAGAGATAATGCACTAAAAACGTTTTTTTTTTAATTCATGAAGCAAGGAGACAGAAACAAACAACCAGCTATATTGTTGTCGATAGATGCGGAGAAAGCCTTCGATAGGGTGGATTGGGAGTATATGTTTAACACCCTGTCTATACTCGGTATAGGGAAAAGAATGAAAGATTGGATAAATGCATTATATGTTGGACCACGAGCAAAAGTAAAAATGAATGGCACTCTATCCCAGGAGATTAAGCTATATAAATGGCACGAGACAGGGGTGCCCACTCTCTCCCCTGCTTTTCGCCTTATCACTAGAACCCCTATTAGCTGCAATCCGTCTGAATCAAGATATCCAGGGGATAGAGA
Organism: Nanorana parkeri; assembly: GCF_000935625.1. NCBI lineage: Eukaryota > Metazoa > Chordata > Amphibia > Anura > Dicroglossidae > Nanorana > Nanorana parkeri. The sequence continues at coordinate 9,877 of NW_017309261.1, read as the reverse complement.
CAAGGGCAGGAGAATATAAAATAGCTGCGTTTGCGGATGATATTTTACTGTATATAAGAAATCAAAGAATAACATTACCACAGATATTACGAGAACTAAAGATATATGGGGAAATATCAAACTTTAAAATGAATCTTGATAAAAATCGGAGATCCTGAACATCTTAATTCCTGAAAAGGAAAGGCAGACATTGGGACCCCATTTCCCCTTCCGCTGGAAACAGATGTCCCATAAATACCTAGGTATCCATCTAATGGCGAACACTACAAAGTTGTACCTATATAACTATATTCCATTACTGAACGCCATTAGAGTAGATCTGGAGTTCATTCTCCCTAAAGAAGCTCACCTGGGTAGGGAGAATTAATGCAATAAAAATTATGATACTCCCAAAAATATTTTGTTTATATTTCGGATGATACCCATAGAAATACCTAGAATCTGTTTTCAATTGTTAAGATAATAAGTAAATTTGTATGGAATAATAAGAAACCGAGAATGTCATGGAAGACTTTAACTAGGGCAAGACAAAGGGGAGGACTGGCTCTACCAGACTTCAAAACATACCACATAGCGGCACAACTGACCCGAGTTGCAGACTGGGTTTTCGGGACAGAGCAGAAGAGCTGGGTGCAACTGGAGACAACACTAAGTGAGACTAAATTAAGTGGAATAATGTGGATTCCACCAGCAAAAAGAAACATATCAGTCAACACATTACCACTTACTTTGACGACCTTGAAGACATGGGACCACCTACACTTCAGATATAGATGGGTGGAGGGAGGGGAGAGGAGCGAGGCAGCTAGGGAATGGATGAGTAAAATGGGAAATCTTTGTCAGTCTATAGGAAACAGGGGATGGGAATGGGATAGTGTTTGGACTTGAGGAGGGAGGGGGGGAGGAGAGGATCACTATTAAGAATTAGATTAAATTTAAATAACAACTTAATATCTTAGTGAAAAAAAATACCCACAAAAAACACACAAGGAGTGGAGATTAGGGGAGAAATTGGAGTAAAACACACATAACACATAAATACACCAGACACGAAGAGAGAAATATAAATGAATATAAACACAGAAATAACACAGACAAACAAAGGAGAAACAACATAGCACTTATAAGTAATGATAAAGGGAACATTTATATCTATAAATACACTTATGTTCACAAAGTATTATCTAGGAATAAGGGGTAGTGGTAGATTTAGATTAAGCACAAAGGTGCACATAATGGGAGGGATATATCTGAACGAGGGGAACACATGAGGAGAAGAGGGAAAGGAGGAGGGTAATGTGTCATCCACCTAGATCCTGTAGACTCTGGAGATAACTTGAGTGGTGAAGTTAGGAGAGAGAGGAAGGAGGGACAATAGAAGAGAATAGTATATGTGATATGTAATGAATGTATAAATGAAGAATGTAAAATGTAAAGTTTTAAGATACAAAAGTGAAGATGTTATGTAAATTGATTAATATGTGAAAAAAATGAAATAAAGAGTTAATATATAAAAAAAAGAAGTTCAATCATCACACTAATTGGGGTGTTATAGATACAGAACATGTTTGAATTCATTTTGCAGGTCTTAAGGCTCAGATTTATTTCGGTGTGCCAGTCATCAACCCATTCTGTATACGGGTGTCCGAATGTTGAGCCAATTTCCTCTTCAGGCACTTCTTCTAATCAAGTTGTTGCTGGAGCGGGTTCACATCTTAACAGATGCCTGTGGCAGATAAACTGTGTAGGTTGGTTACATTTCTGGGTAAGGCTCAGATTTACAACTACAAGCTGCCCCCAATGCAATTACAGGAAATGCAGGTTGTTGCACACCTGTTCCCTAGAAGTCAGTGACCAGGGGAGGATTGGACCAAATCTGGCACGACTAAAAAGGCAGGTGGCTGTCAATTTTTTAACACCGTTTATGGGGTTAATCCTGCTCCTGGTTTAGCTGGATTTTTGACAGATGGGTTCATTTTAGGCCTTGTTCACACCAAGCGTGGAGCAGGTGCAGACTGGATCAAAACTGCGTCCAATGTATTCCTATGGTATTTTTAGCTCCAGTTCACATTGCAGCGTGCAGATCCAGAGCAGGTAAAAAAAACTGCAGCAGGCCCTATTTTACCTGCTCTGGATCTGCAAACGCATCAAAAACGCATGCAAATGCCTGGAACGCACTGAAAGCCCATGTTAAAACTAAAAAAATAATAATATTTAGCCAAAAACGCATCTAAAAGACTAGCGAGTGTGCAGAAACATGACCGGATCTGCTCTGCATTTGGTGTGAACAAGGCCTCAGGGTTTTGATACTGTATTAAAATTACTGTGCTTCAAACCACTTTTGCAAGCAAAATAATTTGTTTTCTGCCTAAAGTGAGCCAAAGATTGTAGATCTCCTTATCAAATAGACATTCCTAAAATGGCAATGCTATTCCCATCCAATTCTCCCTTATGCTACAGAGCAGGGATCCTCATACTACAGCCTGTGTGCCACATCCGGCCCGATAGGGTCCTTAACCCGGTCCGCTCGGTCGGATGCCCCTTGCCATAGGCATGCACACGGGGGTTTTACTGTGCAGGCCCTGAAAGCTTACAGCTGAATGAACTGTGACTGGGGTCGGTGCCAGAGCGAATTCACACAGCCGCAAGTAAGCCCGAAAGGGAAAGTGAACGTGTGTTCAGCTGTGTAGTCTACATGAGCACCTTGGTACAGTTCATCTTTTGTGTTTCCCATTGCATATTCATACTGTCTTTTGCACTGAAGACACCAGAGCAGGCATTTAAAATATCCATATCTCCCTTTTATGCCAGACATCACTATGCAAACTACTCGACAAATTGATAAAGTTTATGAAAGATTGCAACGTATATATTCTGGAAATAGATCCAACACATTCATAATCAATGAAAATAGTGGGATGGCCTATCAGCACCTTCTGCGCCTACTACTGAGCACTGACCTTATTTATTTTAATTTAGTTATTATTGCTGATTTTTAAACACTGTATTTATTGGTATTTTGCTAATAGCAATGGTGAATCCCTAGGAAACAATGTCAAGAAAAATTGACTTTTAGAGTGCAGGATATTCAAAGAACAGTGGACTTATGATTACTTTTTCATGCAGTACGAGGAAAGCCGTTAGCCTGATATGCCAGAATTTAGTGTGTGTTCATGGAATACAAAATTTGTGTTGGCACTACAAAATTCAACAAAGATAAAATATGATTGGCTGGCTGGACAGTGAGAGAAGATAGAATATTTAAACTGAAAAATTGACTGACAACTTCGCAAAATACTTTTATAAAAAGCAGAAGCAGCTAAATATTTCATCACCGCGACCAAGTTTTCAAGTTAGGATACAATTAGCACCACCCCGAGAGCCAGAGGACACACATGGAGAGACGTTAAAGACGGGACTGGAAAGGAGACAAATAGGAACTAACATTTTGAGACAGAAGATATATTAGGACTCAAGACCATGTGTGTGCATCTGTGGCTCAGCTGCATTAAAATTCAGGGGGGTGGGGGGGGTCTATTGACGATCCCTGATCCTTGGATTCTTGCCGGGAATAAAACTCCCTGAGGAAGCTAACAAGCTAAACGCTTGTCCATCGAGTTGGCTAACTGAATGTGTTCTCTTTTAAGAAAAGGTGATTAAGGAGGGATATGATCACCATGTATGGCCCATATAGTGACCTTGTTGCAAAATGATTCACTTACAGAACTTAATGGACTAAAGACATAGGCATTTTACTAAAAAAAACAACCAAAAAAACCAAGCCCTTATAATCAGTAAAATGATTCATATCTAAGAAATCCAATATTTTCTTTTCTGCAAAAACACTTTAGAAACATCTCTCGGCGGTCTGTTCATATATATTTAGATTGAAACTGAGGAGAGCATTTATGTAGCGGCTACAAAACCTCCAGTGTGGCCCGGGCTTTATTAGTTCAACATTTTCATTGGATGAAAATGTCTAAAATGAATGAATACCTCAGGCCTTGTTCACACCAAGCGCGTCCCTGGTGCAGAGCAGTTACAGAACATTTAAAAAAACTGTGTCCAATGTATTACAATGATATTGTGGGCTCTAGTTCACACCGCAGTGTTCAGTTCCAGAGCATCTAGCCCTATTTTACCTGCTCCAGAACGCATGCAAACGCCTCTGGAACGCACTGGAACACAGTGAAAGCCCATTTTATGCAGAGCAGTTATATATGTGTGGCAAGACTTGTGGGTTTGAGTACCACTGGTACTGGAAGTCTGAACATTTCTATTCATATTTGTTTCCATCACATGGAAATGTAGAAGTACCACAGCACAGTTGTAAATAAAAGTAATTCACCGGCACACACTTGAGGGGTTTTTAAAGTATTGATATGTTTATTCAATACCCAATGTCACATACTGTCATACGGTGCTTATCATTGGGTATTGAATAAACATATCGATACTTTAAAAACCCTTCAAGTGTGTGCCGATGAATTACTTTTCTTTACTATTAGCGTTTTGCACGGCGCCATCCGTGTGGTCACCTGGGCACCACATATACCTGGTGGTTTTGAGACCGTGGCAGTGCGAATGGGATTTGGACTTTGGTATCACAGCACAGGTCACACTGGAGATTTGGTAGCAGCTACATAAATTTCTCTCAGGGCCGGTTCACACCACATGCAGTTGTGATGCAGTCTGTTTATTTTGACTGCTGCAGTCAAAATATATCATCATGCTTTCCTATGGGCTTAATTCACACCATTGCAGTGCGTTCAGATGCAGTCAGAAAAAAGTACTGTTTGTCCTATTTTACCTGCATCAAAATGCATTGCAAACTCACTGAAAAACACATAAAAAAAAAAAAAAAAAGAAGAAGAAGAAGGAGACTCTGAATTGATGATATCCCCCAGGGACTTCCTGTGTGTAGTGTGGAGAGAAAGTGAAGAGATGGAATTTGTGGATGCCAATGATTTCATCCAATATGTGCGGGACTGTCCCCTGCTGTACGACAGCAAACATCCCCAATATAAAGAACAATAGTCAGAAGGTGGCCAAGTGGAGGGAGATTAGTGAAAAGCTGCACCCAGATTTAGAACCGGCTACAGAAACTGCAATGTGGCGAGTTCTCTTTCTCAAACTTCTATATACAGGCCAGCTAGATAGTTGCACACCACCCATGGGCTAAAGAGTATGCAGAGTCATCAGACACCAGCATCCTCACTCCTCGCATGCTTAGGAAACACTGTCCTCCTGCTTGCAGATATCAGCCAGCCAACAAAGAACGCATGTCTGATCTTCAAAACAAACGTAGGAAATGCTGATAGGGAGTAAGCTAGTTGTCCAATTAGTATTTTCTAGTGCAGAACAAAATGCATCAAAACGGATCGCAGTGCAACTGCACAGACGCACACAGTTGTGATGCAGTTTCTGGTGTGAACTGGGCCTCAGTGTGTTTGTTGCTATCACAGTAATACATTGAGGAAAGGTCCGAGTCACCGAGATTCCAAGTGATTTGTAGCTCATGTGCTGAATACGGAGCCCCTCAGGTTCCTCAGTGCAGCGGATGACGATCATGACACACCTGAGGTTTGGAGTTGCCCAGGTCAGCATTGCATCCAACTACAAATGAACTTAAACTAAAAACATGCCGAGCTTCCCTAAAGTTTCTGGTGTGATGTCCTAAGGAGGCAAGGACTGTTACCAAGATGGAGAAATTCACCTCAAATGTACCCCACAATATTGTAGCTGCTGGATACAATACAATGACATGATGCAAGCAGAGGGGACAGGTGGGCAATTAGGAGCTCACAGGAGGCTAATGACTCCAGCTGAGTACTAAACTCATTGAGGGAAATTTATCAATCATGGAGCAGGCAGAATGTGGAGCAGTTGCACATGGCAACCAATCAGCATCCACCTTTCCTTTTCAAACCTTAACTGAACAGACTGAAGAGAGAAGCTGCTCCCTTCTGCTCCAGTTTTGATAAATCCCCCCATTATATGGAAGAGCACATAACATGGTGTCTAAATAAGTGTAAGAGCTTTTATACTGAAGGCAATTCTTATATGGATTCCTGCAGTGTGTGTGGGGGGAAGGAAACTTCAAATTGTACGGCTTTAAAAAAGCCAATGAAAAACCAAACCGCATTGTGTCTAAATTTCTGAGAATATCTGATGTGTAGATAGACTGGAGCGGGAGTGTGAGTGGAACTTTTATGCTGACGTCATTGTATATTTTCTTCCAAGATACAAGAGGATACAGAGATGATTCTTCCACCCCTCGACCCCATACAAGGCGAAATGCCGTTCCAGGCTGTCAGCTCACATAGGCCATAGAGGTCTATACACAGATTTATTGACTTCCATTTCACACACATTTGTTCCCAATAAAGGGATAAAACATTTAACAGCCCTTCTCTTGTTTTTGTAACATTAAAAGAGAAAAGTGTACCCTGTACTGAGATATGATTCACTATCCCTGTGCTGCTAAAAATTAGATATTTCAACAATTGGAGTTCCTGTTCTCATACAGACCATGCCCTTGTCTGCATTCCCTGTACTACTATATAGACCATGCCCTTGTCTGCATTCCATGTACTCATATATCGACCATGTCCTTGTCTGCATTCCCTGTACTCATATATAGACCATGCTCCTTGTCTGCATTCCCTGTACTCATATATAGACCATGTCCTTGTCTGCATCCCCTGTACTCCTATATAGACCATGATCCTTGTCTGCATTCCCTGTACTCCTATATAGACCATGTCCCTGTCTGCATCCCCTGTACTATAGACCATGTCCTGTCTGCATCCCCTGTACTCCTATATAGACCATGCCCTTGTCTGCATTCCCTGTACTCATATATAGACCATGTCCCTGTCTGCATCCCCTGTACTCATATATAGACCATGATCCTTGTCTGCATTCCCTGTACTCATATATAGACCATGTCCTTGTCTGCATCCCCTGTACTCATATATAGACCATGTCCTTGTCTGCATCCCCTGTACTCATATATAGACCATGTCCTTGTCTGCATCCCCTGTACTCATATATAGACCATGTCCTTGTCTGCATCCCCTGTACTCATATATAGACCATGTCCTTGTCTGCATCCCCTGTACTCATATATAGACCATGTCCTTGTCTGCATCCCCTGTACTCATATATAGACCATGTCCTTGTCTGCATCCCCTGTACTCATATATAGACCATGTCCTTGTCTGCATCCCCTGTACTCATATATAGACCATGTCCCTGTCTGCATCCCCTGTACTCATATATAGACCATGTCCCTGTCTGCAGCCATTGTGCTGAGATGAACAATCTGAGAGCTCTGTCTTTCTTGGTGCTGATATAAGATTCAATTGTTTCCCTATAATCAGTCTCAATTCCCTCATACTGTGGAACAATCCCCTCTCACACAGCACACCTCCCCCTCCCAAAACACAAATGGCTAGCTGCTTGTCCTCTCCACCCCTATATAGTCAGCAATGACCCCTCCCATTAATCACTTGACATCTTCCAACCAATGGATGAGCACAAGTGTTGGCCCTCCCCACTCAGTCACATGACTTCACTCAATAGTTGTTTTTCCATCCTGAGCTTTAGCTCCTTCCTTTCACAGATTAACCCTTCTGTGCCATCTTCTCTCTCGGATGACTTATAAAGGCCAATGCACTGCACATTATAGTAACTGCAGTGTGACCCCCAATGCACTGTAACAGGAGAACTAAATTAATAATAAGACAGAAAGTCTTATGTATTCCATATAAAATCTCATTATTAAATCCATGTATTCATGTGTGTTTTTTTTTTTTTTTTTTATTAAATGCAAGCAGTGTGATTACCTGCATTGTAATTAGTAACAGTCTCTTGCAGCCTCCTGTATGGCAGAGCTGAGATGGAGAGAGAAGCAGCAAAAGGAGCGTGCTGGAAGCAGGAGAGGAGCAGAATGACAGAGATGGACTAATCAGTCTGCTGCTTCTCCTTTCACTGTCCAGTCACAGGATGTGGTTGGGAATCATTGGATGAAAATTTTTAAAATGAATGAATATGTCAGGCCTTGTTCACACCAAGCGTGTTCCTGGTGCAGAGCAGTTACAGACCGGATCAAAACTGCGTCCAATGCATTTCAATGATATTTTGGGCTCTAGTTCACACCGCAGCGTTCAGTTCCAGAGCATCTAGCCCTACTTTACCTGCTCTGGAACGCATGCAAACACATCAAAAACACACTGGAAAACACTGAAAGCCTATTTTAAACATTATATATATATATATTACAAAAACGGCCCTGGACGTGGCAAAAAGTGTGGCACAACCCACTGCACTGCGTGTGCAGAACCTCATGCAGATCTGGTCTGCATTTGGTGTGAACAAGGCCTAAGGCCTTGTTCACACCAAGCGCGGAGCAGGTGCAGAGCAGTTACAGACCGGAGTCAAACTGCGTCCAATGTATTCCTATGGTATTTTTAGCTCCAGTCCACATCACAGCGTTCAGTTACAGAGCAGGTGAAAAAACTGCAACAGGCCCTATTTTACCTGCTCTGGAACGCATGCAAACACATCAAAAACGTATGCAAACGCCTGGAACGCACTGAAAGCCCATTTTATACGAAATAAAAATGTTTTTTTTTTTAAACCAAAAACGGCCCGGAACGCATCAAAAACGCGTTCTCCAATACAAACGTAGGAAATGCTCTGATAGGAGGGAGTAAGCTAGTTGTCTAATTAGCATTTTCTAGTGCAGAACAAAAACGCATCAGAAACAAAATGCATCAAAACGGATTGCAGTGCAACTGCACAGACGCACACAGTTGTGATGCAGTTTCTGGTGTGAACTGGGCCTCAGTGTGTGTTTGTTGCTATCACAGTAATACATTGAGGAAAGGTCTGAGTCACCGAGATGCCAAGTGATTTGTAGCTCATATGCTGAATACGGAGCCCCTCAGGTTCCTCAGTGCAGCTGATGACGATCATGACACACCTGAGGTTTGGAGTTGCCCAGATCAGCATTGCATCCAACTACAAATTAACTTAAACCAAAAACATGCCGAGCTTCCCTAAAGTTTCTGGTGTGATGTCCTAAGGAGGCAAGGACTGTTACCAAGATGGAGAAATTCACCTCAAATGTACCCCACAATATTGTAGCTGCTGGATACAATACAATGACATGATGCAAGCAGAGGGGACAGGTGGGCAATTAGGAGCTCACAGGAGGCTAATGACTCCAGCTGAGTACTAAACTCATTGAGAACTGATCAATACTGGAGCAGACAGAATGGGGAGCAGTTGCCCATGGCAACCAATCAGCATCCACCTTTCCTTTTCAAACCTTAACTGAACAGACTGAAGAGAGAAGCTGATTGGTTGCCATCGGCAACTGCTCCAGTTTCGAAAAATCCCCCCCCCATTATATGGAAGAGCACATGTCATGGTTACTGCTTGAACAGGCCAATGAAAATAACATGGTGTCTAAATAAGTGTAAGAGCTTTTATACTGAAGGCAATGCTTATATGGATTCCTGCAGTGTGTGCGGGGGGAAAGACACTTCAAATGTTACCGCTTTAAAAAGTCAATGGAAAAACAAACAGCATTGTGTCTAAATTTCTAAGAATATCTGATCTGTAGATAAACTGGAGTGGAATGTTTATGCTGAAGCCATTGTATACACGAGGGTACAGAGCGGACTCTTCCACCCCTCGACCCCATACAAGGTGAAGTTCACTTCCAGGCTGTCAGCTCACATAGGCCATAGAGGTCTATACACAGATTTATTGACTTCCATTCACACACATTTGTTCCCAATAAAAGGATTATATCAGAAGTACTTATCCCCTGTACTCATATATAGACCATGTCCTTGTCTGCATT
>NW_017309260.1:73195-83721 GCF_000935625.1 Nanorana parkeri | reverse complement strand
AGGCACAGAATATCTGGTAGGTGTTTGGCATCATTTTTACTCATATCTCTATTTATGATATACACCAGTTAAACATGTGTATGTGGACATTAGGGTTGCACAGATACCAAGTACAGTACCCGGTACAAGTACGAGTACAAGTACAGATACTTTTGAGCTCCAAGACTAGACTAGAGAAAAAATCAAAAATTAGGAGGCAGCTGTCATTTATAAGGAGCACACAGAGCTCCTGTGATTTGTACCTCTCTGTTTTAATGTATGATTTTGTTTTTATAAATATAAATAAAGGGATGCACAGATACCAGTTTTGCGAGTACGAGTACTGGTACTTGCTGAGTACTTACAATTACGAGTACTGATACATTTTTGTTTATTGTCATGTGACAGTTTTTCTAAAACAATACAGACTAATGATTTCAGGACAGTGGTGGAGTGCCAGAGCCAGGTCCCAGCTGCAACCGCTGCAACCCTGGTAGTTCTCATGAAAATGCCAAGTATCTGTACTGGTACTCGAAAAGTATCTGTGCATTCCTAGTGGACATGATATGATGTTCACCCAATCCAGCATTTCCAGATCATTACTGTTTCCCCCTATGTGCCTGTGTTAGTCTCCCCCTCTCCATTGAAGTCTATGGGGGAAAAAACGAGCTTTAAACTGCCAAAAGAAGCTCATGTACTTTTTTCTCCATTTTGCATTTTCCTGCTGGCATTTTGCTGCTCACGTGTAAACAGGGGTCATTGAAAACCATGGGACTTTTTGTGTACTGCGTGTAAAAGCACTTTTCCTGTTGCTCAAAAATGCCTAGGTGTGAACCCGGCCTAAAGGAGGATAGATCACGAGGATGGTTGCATTGTGTAATGATTGACCTCTCAAGTCTCTGCGCATAATTAGACCATGGCATCCAGTTTAATTCATAGGAAAGTTGGCACAGAAAAATTACAAAACGTCAAGACCTTATTCAAATGGAGGCTGTGTGGGAAAAAAGGCAAAAGGAGGGCTAAGGGATAGTCACCAGTATTGGCTGGAATTATTATTTTTTCCCCATTACTGACTTACCATGACTTGTTTTGCACTTTGTCTCTGTGTGGACGCGGCCATTTTGGTAGAGACCATGGTCTGTGCTTCCATATGTCAGAGCTGCTCCCATTATATAGATATAGATGCCCCCATTCTTTCCCCTAATACGAGCCACCAAGACCACCCACCACCCGTCCCTTTAGGGAATAAACAGCCCACACTCCAAAATGGCCTTAGCAGCCTTTTATTAAATAATTTGATATAAAACAGAACTATATATAAAAAGTTTCATCATCCATCAGAATTACAAAACCAAAGTTGCAGGTCTTTGAAGGCCACACCTTTTCTTGATCCGTTCCCTGCGGCAGTACTACAACATGTTAGGCCCCCAGCCGCAACACACCGCCAACTGACCGCATACACTCGGGGACAACCACCAACTGACCGCATACACTCCAAATATCCAATAGTGTTCACCATCTTACACCATGAATCGAGGACCCATACCAAGACAGCCCCCAAACCTTAACCACCAGCACCTATTATTTGATGGCCTCCAAAGACCCCAACCGCATAACTACCCAGAGTCTAACCACATAATTGGGCGGGCGGGAGGGAAGTTCACTCCTCGTCATACAATCTCCAACCGCTGAAGAGAAGACCCTCCTACTCAGACCACACTTCAAGCTCCACCTAACCTTTTGACCTGTCCAATCAGGTAAGTGACCTTGTCCCAAGACCGAACCCTCGCTACCCTTTTGTAGCGTGTCTCCCCTATACACCTAGTCATGTATGCCCTCCGCTTATTTTATCTTTTGCTTCGGCCCTTCCTTGTTGTTTTGAAAAATGGTGGGATAATCACCAAGAATTAACAAGAGAGGTGTAGGAAGCACATATCCACAGAAATATTAAAGCTTTGTTCTCTGCCCATACAGGTGGGGAGAGCAGCAGGGATCCGAGGAGAAGCTGGAGCCTGTGCCGCCCCTCTTCTCCCTGCCAAGCCGTAGCTGTGTTAGCCACCTGACGCACCTGTTGCCAATGGCGCCCTATGCTCACCATGGCAACAGGGCGAGGAGACGCAGCCATGGCCGGCCCTGGCTGCGCCCCCTCTCAGCTGCGCCTGAGGCGATTGCCTCACTAGCCCCATGGTAGCTACAGCCCTGAGTGATGTCATCAAATGTCACTCCAAATCTCTGAAGTCAGTGGCAGCAATGACTTAGATGATCTCACACTGCAGATATACAACTAATAGGCTACAGAAGGAGTGCGTAGACTGAGTCTGATTTACTCAACAATTTAAGAATGTTCACACAATAAATCCTGTTTATCTGCACATTAATGGTTAATTGATTTGTGTTTTGACACGATTTATTGTGTGAACATTTTCAAATTCTTCAGTAAATCAGTCTTATAATCACTTATCAGGAGGTCCACTGCTTTTTTCAAGAGGAATTCAAGCCAAAAGATAGATGTTACTTGGCCAAGAACATGAGATTCTCATCACTTGATTGGGGCAAATTTAGCTGAATCTCATAACTGTGGGCAGCAGAAGAGACACTAAATCACCAGTCACAGGGGAAAGATAAATAGGACAGTTAGAAAGTCTTGTCTGGACACTCTAGTTTGCCCCAACATAAGCCGACACTGGAGGTGCTTATCTGCTCTCTCTGCTTCCTGCTTCATAGGCACCAGCCTGCATGTTGAGGGCCTGACGAATGACCCTTTGAACAGTGTGATCATGCCTAAACATCCAACTATCCCTCTAGTATGTACAGCTCATCGCCAGTTTTAATAAAGCATCATACACTTCAGAAATCTATGCTGCTTTATTGAGATGAGGCCACTCTTGCTAAGTGTATGCCCATTCTTCTGGGACACCTCAAGAACAGCTGTCGGTTTAGATAACAGTCTATGCTTTAGATTACAATGTTACCAATGGGGGTGATGCTTCATTACAAGTACTGTGAATAATTCAGTAAAGGTGTTTTATGTCTTAAAAATAAAGGCTTAGAAAGCCTGACTGTTTCATCTTTAATGTATTAAGGATAAACTGCAGGGCGTGTATAAGCCTTCATAAAGATGTACAGAAACATAGGAAATACTGCTACTCATGGATATAACAAATGCCACTTGCAACTGTGAAATGCCTATTTTACATTTTATTTTAAATATTCTTCTTTCCTTTCATGTCCAGCCTGGTTTTCCAATTCATCTTCCTCCAAGTAGTTGCCATGAGTGCAATTGTACCAATGTGATTGACAACACGACCAAGCTGAATGAAATACATTGCAATGCTATTATCTGCAATACCACATGTGAACTAGTAAGTAGAATGATCCTTTTAATATTTATGTAGTTTGAATTAGGTGTACATGTATAAAGCTCTAATAAATGCAAACACCAAAAACATATATACAAATACCATTGTGATAATCCCATACCAGTCTTACAAGGGTACAACGTTATAAAACAAGCACTGGCAGATTTGCTGGTTTTACAGGAGATTCACTGGCGGTTCTTTCACAGGCATTTACTGAACATTGTGCACTCACGTATACCTGGTGTATGTTATACAACAAATGAACCAAACACCATGTAGACACAATTGCAAAAACAAAACCTTGAATATTGACCAAATGCTAAGCCAGTTGGCCAAGCCAGCATTGGTTTTAAAGCTCCTGGCTGAGCACCATTGCAGGAGGAGGGCAATAGGGAATTGTTTTTTACTACACTGACTAAGCACCAGTGATGGGTGTTTGTACTGCACTGACTGACCACCAATGGTGGGGCGAGGGAGGGCTGTCTTTACACTTACTGACCACCAAGCTGGTTCAAGGGGTGAATTCCAGTGATCACCACCGCTGGGGGGTAGGCAGGGGGGGCAAATTTTAAAACAATGACTAATCACCAGTGCTGGGGGGTCACTTTTTTACTACCACTGACTACCAGTGTTATGGAGTGGGGGGTTGAATTGACCTTTTTTTGCTCAATATATACAGCGAGTAGGCTCAGGCTCTATTTAACTCCTTTAGAACATGTCCAGTTTTCAGCACATTGTAACCACTCCCACTTGTTTGCGACATGTCATGTACGTCACATGCAAACTGTATCAATATGTCCTTCATTCATGCTCTTCAGACAATGCCTTCATTTGATTTTCTATCCTGAATAAGAATGTTCCATGCATATCTGTCTGACAAAGGGAATCTGTGACTTATGCTTACAAAATAGGCAACAATTGCTGAGAGTATTTTTACCTCAGGAACACTGACAAATATGACCCAGTGTTAATAATTACTGTGGCATCAGAAAATGTGCAGTCACTTGTGAAAAGATAATAAAACATTTCCCCAGCAGACTTTCCAGCTAGCCAGGAAAAGAAAACTAACTAAACTGTTGCAACTACTCAAGTTAAAAACAGAGGTTTCATTAACATCAATTGAAGGACACAGAAACTTTTGAACTTTTGAGTTATACTGCCACCTACAGGAGGATTGGACACTGGCAAACAAAAAAAAATGTGTTAGCGGACCCAGGATAACCCCTCCTACTAGCAGCATGCCTCAGTTTTTACTAGTGTCCTAGGAGGATGAACATCTTTTTTTCAGCTCTGCTGTGTTAAAGCTGAATTCCAGGCATAAAAACTGTCACTTAAATATTTCCCTCAAAAGCCACAATGCACTTTGGGTGCACCAAATGTGCTTTTTTTTTAAAATCCAAATATTACTAAATAAAAGTAGCAGTGACATCATATGTGCTGCACATAGAGTCTACAGAGAGCTATAGAAGAACCCAGCAGGTCCCACTCACTACAGGCTTCCTGCCGAAAAATACACGAGGGGACAGATACAAGACCTCACTGCACAAAGTCACACTGCACAAAGAGGGAGAGCAACAGTGACTGGACTTGATTACAGAAAACTTATGCACAGAGGAAAAGTGTCACACTGGATTACTGAACAGATCTGGAAGAAATACACACAACGCATTAGGTTCAATAAGAATACACATGCCTCTTGTAGTTAGACAGTATTTGCTTATCCTGGAGTTCAACTTTAAATCACTGCTGGAAATCTCTCTCCAATTGCAACAAGTGTAACCAAAAACCACAACATGACCTTTCTAAGTAATAGGAGGTCAAATAGAAGTCGGTGAGTGATTCATTTCTGAGCAGAAACTATTGGTGATTTTGCACTGAGGAGATCAGCAACTGTGTAAGCACAGATAATTGATTTTAGCATCTTTGGGTCTATACATTCTATACACTCTTTTATATGTAGTTTAGATATCTGGACATCTGATGATGAAAATTGTTTGTGCGTATTGTGTGATTAACGTTTTTTATTATTATTATAAGGGTTATACATAGGAGGTGCACTGAAATGAACATTTCAAAACCGAAACGAAACCAAAATCAAAAAATGTCAGGCCGACACCAAAACCGAAACCAAAAATGTTTTTTATTTTAGCTTTTTCAATTTTTAAAAAATATTTTATTTATATTTATGTTTTATAAACAATTTGATTTGTTTATATTTATTTTTATTCATTTTTTTTATTAAATATTTTTATTTTTTACTTTACTTTTAGGGGCTTTAAGGAAATATTAGGGATCTAAACAGACCCCTGATATTTCCCTTTTAAAAAAGAAATTGAGGACACAGTGTCCTCAATCTCTTTTTCTGCAGCCCCTTTTATAAATGAACAGGAATCCTCTAGGAGTGTTCCTCTTCATTCATAACATGGGGACAGAGTATGTTTACTATAACTACAATCATCAATGAACAGGAGGTGATGTAGATCACTCCCATTCATTTATAATTGAGGACACAGTAATCATACTCTGTTCTCAATTATTTGCAAACACTCAGCGATCACTGATCACTGAGTGTTTGTACTTCACTCTCCTTCCTGACACGTTGTCACAGGAGGCTGTCTCTGCCCACACTGCCCTCCTCTGATCTGTGACAGGAGGCTGGGTGCTGCTTTGTGTCCCAGTGGGGAGGAGAGAAACTGTCACAGGAGGCTGAGTGGTGCGGGGAGGAGAGATGCCGGCCGCTCACAGCACTCTCCTCCCGCTGCGCTCAGCCGCCTTTGACAGTTTCTCTCCTCCCCGCTGGGACACAGAGCAGCGCCCAGTGGGGAGGAGAGAAAAAATGGATGTACAGCTGTATCGGCCAGAAAATGGCACTTTCGGCATTATGCAAAAGTGCCGTTTTCGGCCGATATGTTTTGGTGGCCGATATATTGGTGCATCCCTAGTTATACACAGTGCAGACTGAACCAGTAAAAAAACCTAATTTCTAACAGTGGCAGGTATGCTGCTGTTAGAATTTCTGAACAGTGACCGCAGCTGATTGTTCAGTGTTTTGTCAGGTTTTGCCAAATTTGACCATGTTTGGCCAGATTTAGTGTCTGTACCTTTATCCTTTCCCCTGGAGGGGTGGAGAGGTTAAAGCTTTTTTCCCCACCTCCTCCTCTGCTGCCGACCACGGGCCCCCGCTTCCTCCTCCACTGCCGGGTCCAGCCTGCTACACCGCAACTGCAGGCTCTCATTAACTCCGCAGCTGCTGTGAGAAGAACGCGCTGCTGCACAGATCACTATCAGTGATCTAAACAGCAGCGCATTCTTCTCACAGCCGCCAGTGAAAGCCACCAGCATAAGATGCCATAGCGACCCAGGTGGGTCGCACAGCATCTGGCCGGGCCCCCCTGTGCCCCATAGCCGCCTCCTGGGTTGCTATGGCGATTGTTACGCTACTGCCACCGGAAGTCTGTTTAAACAGCCCCGATGCCAGCGACGTACACTGTACGACGTTGGACGTGAGGGGGTTAAAATCCAAATATCACTAAATAAAAGTAGCAATGACATCATGTGTGCAGCACATAGCATCTACAGAGAGCTATAGAAGAACCAAGTCGCCCAGAACCCAGTCATGACCTACCGCACAGCTTCCAGATTGGTCGGGAAGCCGGCTCCATGCTTCCTCGCATCACCTCCCTCTGACCAGAAGTTCCAGTCTCGGGTTAAGTATCGCAGCATTTGGGCGAGTCTGAGTACTTGCCCAAATACTTAGTATCGGCACTAATACTGATACTAGTATTGGTGCATCCCTAATTATTGTTAATGCTATATGCATGATGACAATGAATTCTGTAAAATATATAAATAAATGAATTGTGTTCTTTTGCAGGATGCAGAGGGCGTTATTCATGACTACTGCAGAACATATACGTGTACACAAGTAAATGGTCGCTTTATTACTACTCTTACGCAAGGCAACTGTACAGAAAAAAGCACAAAAGACTGTGGACCTGTGAGTTGAAAATGTTGAATTTGAACGTTGCTTGGTCACATTTTGTCTTTTTTATATTTGATCAAGTGAATTGTTTCTAAAAGAATATAGACTGTTTTGGAAATTTATACCTGTAGTATAAAGTAATCAATGGTTATATTTTAAGCACCAAACTAGGAGTGAGCACTTATATAAAGAAAGGTTATGTACTAGGATCTGGGCACAGTCCCTATTAGGGTGACTGTTCCCAGGTGTTTGTGTTATCCTTTTGCTGTGCATTTCTATAAATCTTGGATCTGGAGTTTAGAGTCTTAATTAAGAAATGGAGTGTAGTGAGCAGTGTTGACTGCAGTGTTGTTTTTGTTCTGTGTTGCATTTTTGTAAACACAGAATGTCATATTCTGCAGTGTTTTAAATATATTCATTTTTTATGCAAATCAGTCTGAAAGCAAACAAAAGCATTTAAGCAGATCTCAAATACAAGCATTTTTTTACTTAACGCACCTTAAAGCTGAACACTAGGCAAACAGATCAATACACGCACAAAACGCATACATTGCAGCTGCTTTACCTGCCAAATGATATGTTTTTCCAGTTCTGAGATTTATACAGCTCTGTCACACAGCATAGACTGTCTGGTAGCTCAAGCGACCTGATTTATCTCTGCTACAATTACATTTAACCACTTCTCATCAAGAGCAATTTTTTGAAATGTTCACATGTTACAATCTGCTTTTTTTTACTATAAAATACTTAAAACCCTCAAACAACTACATATTTTCTAAAAGCAGAGGTGCTGTAAAGTAAATTGGGGGGCTGTTGCAATTTTTTTATGTCGCACAATAATTGAACATATATTTTAAGCGCACACAAACACAATGTAATCCCTAATTTTGGTAAATTGCAAAAGATGGTGTTCCATTGAGTACATAGGTACCAAACATGTAAAGCCTTAAAATTGCGTACACCCAACAAAAATTAAAAACAACAGTACCCAAAACTGTCCTTGGGTGAGGCTTTAAAAGCCTTTACTTGCCATCAGTTAAGAGTTAACAAAGAATGATGGTTCTAGAATTATTGCTCTCACTCTGAAATTTGTGGAAATATCTAACATGTGTGGCACAATAGCTGTTTACCTACATGTGGGTGCCAAAAGCAAAGAGTTACAACGTGCGTCTGTGCACAGTGTACAGGACACCGGGGCTGGGTCCTGGAGGAACGCTATATTTCCTCTCTGTTTAGACTGTGGTCCCTTTAAAGGATGAGATGGGGTTAACTCACCTGCTGGAGGAAGAGTGTGTTTAAAAGACAGGAAGTGGTAGCTAGCAGGTGAGGAGTAGTGTGGAGGAGGTTGGAGAGTGGGGATCTGTGTACTGCTGTGAGCTTGAATGTCAGTAATCTTGCTGGAAATCAGTAGACTGGGAAAGTTACCCTTGAAGTCTGGGACTGTTTAAACTGCGATTGCAGCTCTGAAATCTTCATGTCGGTGAGACTGTTCTTTTGTGTTGTACTGAAGAGTTGCTGTTTGAGTTGGCCAGCTGGTCAGTGAAGATGAACTGTTTTGTTATTTTGCTGCTGTGAAGCTATTTAAGTTAATAAACTTTACTTTATTTGCAAAGCCTGTGTCCTGCGATCCTGCTGGATTCCCCTAACATTACAACTGGTGGAGAATGCGGGCAGGACAGAGTAACAGGCACAGAAACTGCAGTGGATTTAAATCTGACATTTAAAAGGGACAGTGCACTGGAATTATGTCCTGGATTAAAGCTGCGCAAACCCCAAGGGCTGACCCAATGGAGGAGCTGATTAAGCAACTGACCCTGGCTAACATGCAAGCTCAGACTCGATATGAGGAAGCTAATCAGCGCCTAGCAACCCAGCTGGAGGTACAACAGGCTCACCATAGGGAGGCGCTGGCTCAGCAACAAGACAGCACTCGACTGTTGGTGGCCCAGCTGTCAGCCCAGCAAGGGGCTATACAGACGCAGGTGACGGCCTTGCAGGAAGCAGTGCAGCATCTTTTTCAGGGGCATGAGCAAGTAGCTGTTGCCCCTGGCAACCATGTGACGGTGAGGGCCAGCCACTATCTGCAGAAGCTGACCCCAAGTGATGACGTAGAGGCATTTCTTGCTACATTTGAGAGAACTGCAGAAAGAGAAGGGTGGCCCCTAGACCGGTGGGCTGGCCTCATTGCTCCTTTCCTCACTGGAGATCTTCAAAAGGCATACTTTGACCTGCCGCCTGATGAAGCTACAGACTATGAACGGCTAAAAGCAGAAATTCTGGCTCGTCTGGGGGTAACTACTGCCGTTCGGGCACAGCGAGTACACCAATGGAGGTATCGCTCCAATCAGGCGGCAAGGTCCCAGATACATGATCTGGGGCAGCTGGTAAAAAAATGGCTGCAGCCCGAGGTGTTGTCTGGCCCCCAGATCGTGGAACGGGACGTGTTGGACCGATACCTGAAGTCCCTGCCAGATGACCTTCAGCGATGGGTCAGCCATGGAGACCCCAAAACAGTGAACCATATTGTCGAGATGGTGGAAAGGTACACCACAGTGGAGGATCAGCTGGGCTCTGCCAAGCGCCAGGGGCCCATTCCATCACGTCCAAATCGGTCAACTGCAGTTCCTCGGAAAGGAACTCCCACGGAACCCCGGAACCAGCATCCCGGCAATCCCGGAGTCGCCTCTTTTGCCTCCACAAAGGTCTGTTCCTGTTCGGAAAATGGGGGATGTCCAATGTTGGCGGTGCCATTCCTGGGGCCATACCCGGGTGCAGTGCCCCCTGCAGGAGGAGCCCATGGAATGCGGGGTTCTCCGGAGGGGGCCTTTTTATGCTCACAGAGCTTGCACGACGCACCTTGACCTTAGCGAGGGGAGATTTGAGTGTGAAGTACGAGTGAACCACCTCCCTGCCAAGGCCTTGTTGGACTCTGGAAGCATGGTGACCCTGGTCCATCCAAGAGTAGTCGGGAGGATCGGCCCGGTAAGCAAGACTCTACGGGTTGTGTGCATTCATGGGGACATTAGGGAGTACCCCCTCATTCTGGTGTCCATCTCCACAGCCTGTGGCACGGTTACCCAAGAGGTGGGGTTGGTGTGGAACTTGGTGCATGATATTATAGTGGGACGAGATTGTCCATTATTTGCGGAACTGTGTGCACAAGGAGGACTACTTGAACAGCCCAGAGACTTGGGGGAAACTAGTCC
>NW_017309260.1:71118-72461 GCF_000935625.1 Nanorana parkeri | reverse complement strand
GTCTTTTTATGCTCACAGAGCTTGCACGACGCACCTTGACCTTAGCGAGGGGAGATTTGAGTGTGAAGTACGAGTGAACCACCTCCCTGCCAAGGCCTTGTTGGACTCTGGAAGCATGGTGACCCTGGTCCATCCAAGAGTAGTCGGGAGGATCGGCCCGGTAAGCAAGACTCTACGGGTTGTGTGCAATCATGGGGACATTAGGGAGTACCCCCTCATTCTGGTGTCCATTTCCACAGCCTGTGGCACGGTTAACCAAGAGGTGGGGTTGGTGAGGAACTTGGTGCATGATATTATAGTGGGACGAGATTGTCCATTATTTGCGGAACTGTGTGCACGAGGAGGACTACTTGAACAGCCCAGAGACTTGGGGGGAACTAGTCCCTCTCTTCCTGCTGTTGAGGGGAATAAACCTGAACTGCCAGACCCAAATGTTGTTTATGCTGGTACTGATAATGAATCCGATAATTATATGATTGATGTTGACAAAAGTAACAATGGTATGGTTGTGAAAGCCAGAATACGTGTTCCCCAGCCCGAGCTGAACAGTGAGGGGGGAGGATCTTCTCCACTCCAGGTAATGTTGGGGGAAGATGAGGAGGAAACGGCCTGTACTCCTGCCCTACCAGATTTGGGTGTTCCCCAGGGGGCATTTGGTACTCCCCAGATGCAGGACCCCACTTTTGCTCAGGCACGAGAACAGGTGGTAGTGGTAAATGGGGTTCCCCAAGAGCCAGGTGCAAATGAGCGGTGGCCACATTTTGCGGTGTATAATGATTTGCTCTTGGTAATCGGGTTACCAAAGTAAGAGAAAATGTGGTAGAACAATTGCTGGTACCCCAACAATTCAGACGAAAGGTTCTTGACCTGGCCCATAACGATGTTTTAGGGGGGCACCTAGGAGTTGAGAAGACGGAGGCACGGATCACCGACCGGTTGTACTGGCCAGGTCTGAAAGCAGAGGTAAATAAATACTGTACCTCTTGTCCCACCTGTCAGTTAACCGCTCCGGTGACTCACTTCCATAGCCCTTTGGTCCCTTTGCCCATAATTGAGGTTCCGTTTGAACGGATAGCCATGGATATAGTGGGTCCCCTGGTGAAGTCTGCTCGAGGTCACACCTACATACTGGTGATCCTTGACTATGCCACCCGATATCCTGAAGCACTGCCCCTGAGGAATACTTCCTCTAAGACTATCGCCCGGGAATTATTGCAGATGTTTACTAGGACCGGGTTCCCCCAGGAGTTGCTGACGGACCAGGGCACTCCGTTCATGTCGAGGGTTATGACAGATGTGTGTAAGCTGTTCCGGATTAAACAGCTGCGCACATCGGTATACCA
>NW_017309260.1:52087-67292 GCF_000935625.1 Nanorana parkeri | reverse complement strand
CAACGGCGGGTCTATAATAGGTCTGCTAAAGCAAGGCTCTTTCAGGTGGGGGAGGGTGGCGGTGCTGATTCCCACTGTGGAAAGCAAATTATTGGCCAGATGGCACGGTCTTTCCACTTTGAAATTGTTGAAAAAATGGGGGAGGTAACTTATAAAGTCCACCAGCCGGGCAAGAGGAAACCGTACCAGATATATCATATCAACTTGTTAAAGCTCTGGACGGACCGGGAAACGGTAACATCCCTGGCTGGTGCAAGACTTCAGCCTTAGGTTGATGTGGACAGAGTCCAAGTAGCAAATACCCTGTCTAAAGCACAATCTCAGCAAGTAAAGGAATTCTTGCAGATAAATAAAGAAACATTTTTAGACTTGCCAGGTCTAACCAATGTCATAGAGCACGATATTATCACTGAATCAGGGGTCAAAGTTCATGTCCGGCCTTACCGGATACCAGAGGCTCAGAGAAAGGCTATCTCTGATGAAGTGAGGAAGATGTTAGACCTGGGAATCATTGAAGAATCGCAGAGTGAGTGGTCAAGCCCGATTGTGTTAGTACCGAAACCCAACGGGACTCTGCGATTTTGCAATGACTTCCGGAAACTTAATGAAATTTCCAGATTTGATGCCTACCCCATGCCCGGGTAGATGAACTTATTGAGATACTAGGTCCAGCACGGTATATTACTACATTAGACCTTACCAAGGGGTATTGGCAAATCCCCTTGAGTAAGGCTGCCAAAGAGAAAACGGCTTTCTCTACCCCAGAGCGGAGTTTTCAGTACAAAAGAATGCCTTTTGGACTGCAAACTGCTCCCGCCACATTCCAGCGAGCAATGGATAGGGTTTTAAGATCCCACCAGGAGTATGCCTCAGTATATTTAGATGACATAGTCATTTTTAGTAGAGACTGGGAATCGCACTTGCCCAAAGTCCAGGCAGTACTGGACTCGCTTTGGAAAGCGGGATTTACAGCGAACCCTGAAAAGTGTGCTTTGGGAATGGAGGAAGTTAAATACCTGGGGTATATCGTGGGTAGAGGACTTGTGAAACCTCAAATTAACAAGGTAGAGGCTATACATAACTGGCCCCGCCCCCTCACAAAGAAGCAGGTGCGTGCATTTCTGGGCATAGTGGGGTACTACAGGAGGTTTGTACCCAACTTTGCCACCTTAGCAGCCCCATTGACCGATCTGACAAAGGGTCGGAAGTCGGTCATGATCTGGGGTTAACTCACCTGCTGGAGGAAGAGTGTGTTTAAAAGACAGGAAGTGGTAGCTAGCAGGTGAGGAGTAGTGTGGAGGAGGTTGGAGAGTGGGGATCTGTGTACTGCTGTGAGCTTGAATGTCAGTAATCTTGCTGGAAATCAGTAGACTGGGAAAGTTACCCTTGAAGTCTGGGACTGTTTAAACTGCGATTGCAGCTCTGAAATCTTTATGTCGGTGAGACTGTTCTTTTGTGTTGTACTGAAGAGTTGCTGTTTGAGTTGGCCAGCTGGTCAGTGAAGATGAACTGTTTTGTTATTTTGCTGCTGTGAAGCTATTTAAGTTAATAAACTTTACTTTATTTGCAAAGCCTGTGTCCTGCGATCCTGCTGGATTCCCCTAACATTACAACAGACTTTACTTAACTGTGTTGCTATTATTGAGGGGGCTAACAAGCCTTCTATGTGATAGCATGTGGGCAGGTGACAGTCACTTTATGGAGACATCATCAGCCCCTATATGATAGCACTTTAGTGGTGACAGTTCCTTTTTTTGCAAACAATAAGGGTCAATTAGTACCTTTAATATTAACTTTGCAGCCCATTGAAGCTGATCCAGCGCAGTTTGAGAAATCAAATAATAGCTCAGAAACCGGAAGTGATGAAATCATCCTTGCTTACAAGTTCATTCACCAGGGAGGAGGTCAGCAAACAGATGTGTGCTGTCTCCCTCCCCTCTGTCTGCTGACACCCGTGGTACTGCGTCTGGGCCCACAGGAGGGACAGTAGAGCCTGGGAAGCATGCCGGAGTTGTTGGGTGGGGTGGGGTGGGGTGGCACATATTTGCTATCCCATGGAAGTGAAGGGAGTTGCTTTACAGCCACTTGAAAAACGTCCAAAGTAAAGCCAAAAATGTTTTGCACATGTAAACAGTGCCACCGGGAGTCTGCTTACAGGGGACCACTGCTGCCGACATATAACATGTGTTGGCGGCAGCAAAAAGGTTAAAGCATGCTGCATCTGAATTTCTTTTGAAGCTGAATAATTTGTGTCCAAACAAGTTTGTATTTCTTGACACATTTTTGCAGCATTTTTTTTAGAAGTCTTTGCAACACATTATTTGGCTGTTATCCTCACTGTTGGGTAAAAAAGTTTTTGATCTGGATATTAGGTGCCACACCCCTGGTAAGTAGTATGCAGAAGAGATTCTTTTAATGAAAGAAAAAGTGGGGTTTTGAAAGCACCAGAAAATGACAACTCCAACCAAAAATTATGTAAAAATATATATTTGTTTATTTCATATAAATCTTAAAAAAGGAACAGAGAAGGCTTAAAGCCAATGATAAAAATAGAATAGACAGTCCCTAAAAAAGCTCTTTCCACATGCACAATACCTCTCCATTTACAGAAACAGACATGATTCACCCTATGTTCTTAAGGACATACATGATTGGGGTTCAAATGCCGAATGACCAGATTGCATATAAAGAGGCCCTTACAAGATTGTTTGTAGGGCTGTGGAATGGAATAAATGCTCTCCTCTAGCACTGCCCCAGGAGCAGAGTGTGACCCTCGACACACAACATGATTCAATTAGTAAATAGGAACAACTTTTAGAACATGATTGAGTACAAAAGACAATGTTAATTCAATTAGAAATCCACATAATTCCCCATCCAAAATGGTGGGTTGATGTCTTTGTCCACAGTGTTAATTAATCTGATATCCACAATATATCAACATTACCTATATGGGTAATGCTTGAAGGGTTAGAGGGTGGAGCAGATCGATTCTCCACTAACACCAACCCGCAAGCAAAGTATATCTACCTTGAGAGTTTATACAAAGGTAAAGGCAATGATAATCAAAAATTCCACATAATTTATATGTTTAAGGTACATGATTGAGGCATATTATAGATGGTCATGGTTATGTCAGACGCATTGTGATTCACCATAAGATTGTGTACACGTACATGATCAATTTGAATATTTCTGTAGAAGTGTCAAGAAATTCATGTATAGATAGATAACACAAAATAATAATAATAATAATAATAAGTAAATAAATAGTGAGCAGGCTTTCTAGCCCTGCCCTACATTCAAAAAATAGCTACCGTAATGAGCTGTGTTTTACAGTTCCATTGTGAAAATAAAGTGACAGTGCTTGTAAAGCTCAATCAGATAGTGAGATAAAACCTTGTGATGACAAAACAATTCCCACTATATCATGATGCCGCAAACCTAGATGGTAATATTTGGATCAATGGTGACTGCTAATGGAGGGTTGGGGAGTGGAAGAGGGACTTCAACGTTTCGCGCAACTCTGCGCTTCTTCAGGAATAAAAGGGAGATATCTGTATAGTATAGAAAGACATTAAATGTAATTTCTATCATAGTTATTATTCTAAGGGGGGATGAATTGGGTCGAATCTTACCTACTAGTTTTGCACAGGCAGGTATATGCGTATGTTCCCAAGCAAAAACGCCCGGACGGCAAATTCCATATGGTCCTTCCCAGTGGGCCAAGGAGGGGTGAGAGTCGGATGACCCAAGTTTAGAGCAGGGGGCGAAAGGCAAAGGACGTGGTAAAGGTCTATAAGGAACAGACAAGGGGAAAAGGGACAAAATAACATCACAGAGGCATATGGGTCATACTCTTCATATGTAGTAGAGAGAGGAGATAACACTCCTATCTGTTTGTGGTCAGTCAGCTTACCTCGGATAGATGTGTCCCGCTCACTGGATTCATCGCCAGAGAGAATACAAGTCCGTCCCGTCTTTTCTCCCACAAACAAAAAGACAGCTTAGCCAGACGCCTCCACGCCACCAACTACCGGGAACGCCTCCTCAAGGCCGCATACTGGTGTCGGTGGCTCACGTGGGCGCTATAACGGCATCCAGCGCAGCGACTTAATTATGACGTCATCGCGCTGTCCGTGGAGTCCCAGCCAATCAGTAAAGGTTTACAGCCAGTCAGCGATGGTTTGCTGAATAATTGCACTTTTTTAAGGATTTGAAATAACCATAGCGTACGTCTCGTTTCTATTGAGAACTAAGTAGGAAAAGAGATTACATTCCCCATACAGATCTATAGGGGGCCAAGTGTATTTAGAGAAAAAAGTAAAAATAAAAATAAAAAATAGAAAATGGCTAAGAATAAAGAATAAAAGTGTAAGACATAAAGCTTGATAATCGCTGTAGTTGGAGAGATAGCAGATATATTCCCAGGATATTGATGCCGGCCATCCCAAATGGGGATGGCTTAGCGCCCAGGGTGATGCTCTTTAGGGACAATAGGGATAAAGGGGGAAGGAAAGAGGGAAGAGAGGGAGGAGACGCCCGGCCGATTGCGAAGGAACATCGCATAGAGAGACTCCAATTTCAAAATCAACACTTAAGTATTTGTTATATTTCTAAACAAAACTCTCAAAAAATGTAACTCTCAAAAAATAATGCATTTATCCGTATATGAGATAATAAACTTAAGTCGTATATATTGTCTATTGCATGAATATGCATGGGTATATAATCTGCACCTTATTGTATATACATGTATGGATAGGTACGCTCCAATGGATTCTATGGCATTTTTTCCCAATCCTAGAGGTGTAATCTGTCCAGAATACATTAATTATATATCGCATGATTCGTATGTTTGTATCCCTGTGATCGCATTAAGGTGTATTTGCAAATGAATCCATCATTTTTGTGGGCCTGGGGGAGCATTTCCCACACTTCTATTTTTGTGTATTTAGTTGATGGTACTTCCCTAAAGCTAAGGGTTTCATTCAGCCCAGGTGGCTGTATGGCCCGTAGCCTATAGATCCACCCTGTCTCTTTTTGAAGTATTTTCTTATCCCAGTCTCCTCCATGTTTGTCTTCCCTTATACATTCCAGCCCAAAAAATGATAAGACCGTTGCATCAAAATTGTGGTATAGGCCCACATGACTACTTATTGGTGTCGTCATCTTACCATTTGATGTTAAATATATATGGTCCTGAATATGCTTATAAAAGGGCCTAATCGTCTTACCTAGGTAGAAAGCGCCACATTGACAGGTCATCAAGTAAACAATCCCCCTAGTTTGACAATCCATATGATCCCGAGGGGACCATATTTGGCTGTTCGGGAGTATTGTAGATTCACCTTGATTGATGAATTTACAAAAGCTGCAACGCCCACATCTGAAAGTTCCCTTTCCTTAATCCCCCTGATGGTGGCTGTGTACTAGCTGGTCTCTTATGGACCTTGGGCGGCGGTATACAATCTCCGGTTGGTTTCTTATATGTTTAGAGATAATAGGGTCCTGTGATAAGAGGTGCCAATGTTTCTCTAGGATCTGTTTAACTTGATTGAACTGTTTGGAATAGTGGGTAATTACTTTTACCGTTGGTGTCTTTTGTTTAGCTTGTTCTCTTTTGGATGAGTAGATTAGTTTGTCCCTCGTCTGCAGCTTGGCTCTTTTGTATGCCTGTTTCAAGACCCGTCTACTATATCCTCTTGCGCACAGGCGATCCCTGAGCTTTGCCGCCTCTTCCTAGGGATAAAGGGGGAAGGAAAGAGGGAAGAGAGGGAGGAGACGCCCGGCCGATTGCGAAGGAACATCGCATAGAGAGACTCCAATTTCAAAATCAACACTTAAGTATTTGTTATATTTCTAAACAAAACTCTCAAAAAATGTAACTCTCAAAAAATAATGCATTTATCCGTATATGAGATAATAAACTTAAGTCGTATATATTGTCTATTGCATGAATATGCATGGGTATATAATCTGCACCTTATTGTATATACATGTATGGATAGGTACGCTCCAATGGATTCTATGGCATTTTTTCCCAATCCTAGAGGTGTAATCTGTCCAGAATACATTAATTATATATCGCATGATTCGTATGTTTGTATCCCTGTGATCGCATTAAGGTGTATTTGCAAATGAATCCATCATTTTTGTGGGCCTGGGGGAGCATTTCCCACACTTCTATTTTTGTGTATTTAGTTGATGGTACTTCCTTAAAGCTAAGGGTTTCATTCAGCCCAGGTGGCTGTATGGCCCGTAGCCTATAGATCCACCCTGTCTCTTTTTGAAGTATTTTCTTATCCCAGTCTCCTCCATGTTTGTCTTCCCTTATACATTCCAGCCCAAAAAATGATAAGACCGTTGCATCAAAATTGTGGTATAGGCCCACATGACTACTTATTGGTGTCGTCATCTTACCATTTGATGTTAAATATATATGGTCCTGAATATGCTTATAAAAGGGCCTAATCGTCTTACCTAGGTAGAAAGCGCCACATTGACAGGTCATCAAGTAAACAATCCCCCTAGTTTGACAATCCATATGATCCCGAGGGGACCATATTTGGCTGTTCGGGAGTATTGTAGATTCACCTTGATTGATGAATTTACAAAAGCTGCAACGCCCACATCTGAAAGTTCCCTTTCCTTAATCCCCCTGATGGTGGCTGTGTACTAGCTGGTCTCTTATGGACCTTGGGCGGCGGTATACAATCTCCGGTTGGTTTCTTATATGTTTAGAGATAATAGGGTCCTGTGATAAGAGGTGCCAATGTTTCTCTAGGATCTGTTTAACTTGATTGAACTGTTTGGAATAGTGGGTAATTACTTTTACCGTTGGTGTCTTTTGTTTAGCTTGTTCTCTTTTGGATGAGTAGATTAGTTTGTCCCTCGTCTGCAGCTTGGCTCTTTTGTATGCCTGTTTCAAGACCCGTCTACTATATCCTCTTGCGCACAGGCGATCCCTGAGCTTTGCCGCCTCTTCCTCAAAGAGGCGGTCCAAGGAGCAGACCCTCCTAAGCCGTAGGTATTGGCTATAGGGTATGCTTCTTTTAAGCGGGATCGGATGTGCGCTGGTGGCGTGCAGGATGGTATTTCCTGCCGATTCTTTTCTATAGATCCCGTGAAAATTGAGCCTTCATCATCGACCCCCACCTTGACATCCAAAAATGGGATGGACTTTTGGTGGCACTGCATGGTAAATTTTAGATTGAACCTGTTTAGCTGCAGACGAGAGACAAACACCTCCAACTCCTCCCTAGAGCCCATCCAAATTACAAACACGTCATCTATATATCTCAACCACGTAAGGATATGGTCCGAAAACCCACAGGCATCCAACGAATGGAATAGTTCCTGTTCCCAACCCCCCAGATACAGGTTGGCATATGACGGGGCACAACATGTGCCCATCACAACCCCCTGCATCTGAAGGTAGTGGGAACCACCAAACGTAAAAGCGTTATGTGTTAAGACAAAGAGCAGCAAATCCAAGATGAAGTTGTTATATAACGTCAATGAATTAGTCCTTTCGTCCAGAAACTGCCTAATGGTCTCTATACCTTTCAGATGGGGAATACTGCGATATAGTGCCTCCACGTCGATTGTGACCAGCCAAGAGTCTGGTGGAATCATAATACCGTCTATATTTTTAAGGAGATCAGATGTATCTTGTAAATATGAAGGTAGGGCTATCACATGAGGTCTCAGGTAGTCATCAATCATCCGACTGGCCAGTTCGGTAAGGCTACCAATTCCTGACACGATTGGTCTGCCCGTAGGGTCCGTTAGGTTTTTATGAGTCTTTGGAAGGCAGTAGAAAGTAGGGAGACGAGGAAATTTTAATATCAAGATAGTCTAGTGTTTGTTTGTTGATGAGGTCATTATGGTATGCTCGGTAAATAATTGTTTGATATTCCGTCTGGTGAGTTTTTACTTGGGTCTCATTGATTTTTTTGTACCATTCTGGGTTACATAGAATTTTTTTACACATTCGTTCTCATTGGGTTCTATTTTGCACCCCTATATTTCCTCCTTTATCGGAGGGTTTGATGACAATATCTTCCATTGAAGATAAGCTTTCTAAAGCCTTCCTAAGAGATTTGGGTAAATTTGTTTCAGGCGAAAAATTAGATAACATTTCAATATCTTTAATAGCCCTTTGAAGAAATGCCCAAATGTAGGGGTTCGATTGTATTGGTGGAAATTTAGATGACTTTTTTTTGAAAGTTGTAGATTGTATAGATAATTCCCCTTCAATTTTGGTGTCCTCATAGGATGTGATGTCTTCACTTTTTCTTTCTTTAAAAGAATCTCTTCTGCATGTTATCCTCACTGTTCAGTTGTGTTTATTTTTGCATCTTGCTGTAGATGCAGCACATCCTGCTGGTGCAATTAAATTGCTTTTGGGCAGGTTCACACCATTTTCCAGACCAGATCTGGTCCGGAAAATGGTGTGAACCTGCCCGCAGTTCCAGTGCATTCCAGACCAGACAAAATGAGACATGCAGTATTTTTCAGGTCTGGTCTGGAACGGATTGCGTTGGTGTGAACAGAGGCCAGAAATAGCATTGGGATATATTAGGATGCATTTTGGGTCCAGAAACAATCTGGTCTGGAGATGATCTTGATGTGGTGTGAATGGGCCCTTTGTCTGTGCAGTTATATAGTGCAAACAAATCAGCTGAAATGTATCTCAAATACAAGCTTTTTTTTTCCTAAAAAGCATGCTGCATTTAACTTGCTTCTGAAGCTAATGACCGTGTATCTGAACTTAGAAACATCTTTAGTACTATGCTTCAGCTGATCTAAATGCATGGGGGAATAAAATCAACCATTTCTTATGTTGCTATACTGCTTTAAATTTACAATGAATGTAATGTGCATGCTTTTTTTGGAGGTTCTATCAGTAAATTTCTTTAGGCTTAAAAGTGACTTGATCTTTTACAGTAGTCCCGCCACTAAACTAACCCCACACATTGACACACAAATGTAAGAATCAGGCAACCATAAGGCATGTGCATGTACTCTATTGTTAAGAGCACAGCCGGAACCTCAGGACTCATGGCTTGGATGCTGCAGTGTAAAGCTGGCCATACACCTTACAACCATCGCACGACTTTCAGCATGCAATGGTTGTAAGGTGATTAAAAGCTCATACGATCTGCCCATCCTGGACAGGCAGATCGTACTTCCGATGATTCCAATGCTGAGCGGGCAGTGTGTGCTTGCGCATACTGGCCCGTGCGGCATTTGTCTCCCCAGAACGCCACTAACCTGCCGACAATCGTATAATTCTCTGTGGGTTTTCAAGCCTGCTCGGGAGACAAAAGACGTGCGACCGTACAATAGAAACGGTTGCACGCCTTCCATACACCTGCTGATTATCGTATGATCGTGGGATCACCCGCGATTATCATACGATATTGGGCAGGTGTATGGGCATCTTAAGCTTCAGCTGGCACCACAGGCCCATCATTCCTGTAGATTACTGCGAGATCAACTCTCCTGGTATAATATGAGGGATGCAGCCTTCACATCTGTATGTATGAAGCCTTTGAACCATTTTTGCACACTTCATTCATAAATAAATTGGAACCGTATTATTATAATGAATTTTGCCAGTTCTTAAATGCAAATAACAATATCGTCCTTTTCCAATCCTTAGTTAACCAAAATTAGGTTTTATTAATTTCTTCCTCCACTTACATAAGCTGTGTTTCCTATTCATATGTAAACATTTCACACATTGTAAGCAAAACTGCATTTTACAAGGCTTCTATTTTTTTGCCGATATCTTCACCACGCTTTATTTTAGAAACATAATTCTAGTGCCTTTCTAGAAGGGACAAATCACGCAATAAAAATTGCACTAAGGATTTGTAAAGTATCTTCGTTTTCAATGTTGGCTATTATAATGATATTGAAAACCTGGCTTTGTTTTATCATGTTAAGTATGACACCAGTACATTGGTTTCATTACATTGGAACACCTTCCCCCATCTTGTTCTTTGTTCCATGAACCAAAATATATCAATTGTAACACCGGCAGATAGCAGTTTTCATGTCCGCGTCTCAGTTTGGTAAAGGAGGAAGGGGGTACACTTGGGCATCTTTGGGGCCACAGAACCTGTCCTGATTCTGCCCATTGCAATACAAACCTCTGGATTGGTTTTAAAGCATTGAACTAAGAAATTCATCTATTCATATTCATCTTAGATTTAGATTATCCCAGCTCTCTCTTAAAGATACATAGACGTATATGCAGACACTTCTATGTATCTATTTTAAATTGTTTGCATCACGTTGTGTGGTGTAATATAGTGACATACTGTTCAATTACAGTGACATCTAAATGGATACAAATTGCACATGACTACAAACGCCTAGAAAAAAAATCTAACAAACATATCTGTGTATTAGTATCACCATGTATCAGTCCTAAATAAATACTAAGTTAAATGACTAAAAGAAAAAAAAGTGTATCTAAACCCAAGAACAAATATTTCATATATTGTAGTTTACTAGTCTAGATGTGGTGGCTGCATTAGTTTTCTTTTTCCAGGCTATGTACATACTCCCTTTCCAATATAACAACAATGCTTGTTGATCCTGATAGAAATGTAGTGTGTGTTTAATTTTCTGTCCATTGAAGTGAAATCTCAAACAATGTTATCAGCTTTCCCAGCTATCTTCTGTGAATTACACAGCCCCCTATGTTATGGAAATGAGCAGAGGGGCAGGTGTTATGTAGCTTTAATACATTTCTCTCTTAAGCTGGCCATCGATTTATCTGCAGATTTTCTATGGTTTGATGGAAAAAGTGCAACAGATTCCTCCATCTACGCTAAACTGTGTAGATGGAGGAATCTCCCACTGGGCCAAGCTTCAGCGTCTTGCTAGTAGGCCCTGCTGGCTGTCAAAATACCTCAACAATCTGATTGGTTGCAGGCATTGTTCAGGTATTTTGACAGTCAGCGGGGCCGACTAGCAAGATACTGAAGCTTGGCTCAGCGGGAGATTCCTCCATCCACACAGTTTAGCGTAGATGGAGGAAAATGTTGCACTTTTTCCCTCTGACCGTAGAAAATCTGCAGAAAATCTACAGTTGTATGGCCAGCTTAAGGGCGACAATGCTGCTCCTCCATAGATACAGTGTAGTGAGTGAACATTGCCACTCTAAAATAGTGTGGAACGGATTGTACTGGTGTGTTACAGGCAGGATCACCAGGTGAAGATAAAGAAAAAGTCTAAAAAAAATAACAAATCAGCCACCACATTTAATGGCTGGTAAGCTACAACATATAACATTTGTGTTCTTGGGTTTAGGTTCACTTTAAATTTCATCTGTAATCTTGAACATAAATTTACTAGTTTCTAGAATTTCTAAAAGTCATATGAGGATAACCAGTGTAATCTTCTGCTGACAGGGTCAGGAATTTGTGAAATCACCAGGTGAATGTTGTGGAAAATGCATACAAAAGAATTGTGCAGTCACACTTGAAAATGGAACTGTCATAATCCTGGCGGTAAGTCACCAGTGAATATGTTTACGATTACCGCAGTGTGTTATATTTGTAAGATGTAGAATGTGATCTCTGCCATGATGACAGTGGACTGTGGACTCCTTAATTCACTATTATGCTCGGTTCTCACTGGTTTTATAGGTTATATATACTCTCCATGAATGGTTGCCACCTTTTCTTCAAGCCAAACCCGAACACTGTAGCGCCTCGCGGCAATTTTTTTGTTAAGTATACACTATGCATATATTTTATGATTAAATAACATTGCCAGTGTGCTACAGGTCCCCAGATATGCATTCTGTACATAAACAATGCCCCCATAAGATGATAGTGTGCCACAGCTCCCAAGATATGTACTATACAAAGCAGTATCCATATACATTTCCGCACTCCTTACCGGATATCCCAAAAGTAACGGGTGCTTCTAATGACTACGGATGGCGCTGCTCACAAAAGAACTCCAATACAGATGTCACCAGTAACAAGATTCCATGTTAGTACAAATTAGGGAAGCACCGGTACGGTTTTTTGGGTATTGAGCACGAGTACCGATATTTTTTTTTTGGTACTCGCCAATACCTGTCCCGCGTGCCCCAATTATCAGGAAGCCGGGCAGCGGATCATGACCCATCACCCAGCTTCCTGATTGCCTGTGAAGCCGGGGTTCTAGCAAAACAACATCGGCTTCACTTGAGGCTGCCTGGCTTCCTGACCGATTAGGAAGTCGTGCATCAGGTCATGAGGTGCCATCCGGCTTCCTGATTGGTCAGAAAGCCGGACTGCCTAGTGAAACCAGCCACCTGCCAACAAGTGAAACCAGCTTCCTTGCCAATCAGGAAGCAGGGCGGCATGTCATGACCAGCCTCCCGGCTTACTGATTGGCTAGGTAGCTAGTCTTACTTGTTTCTAGGCAGTTTGGCTTCCTGACCAATCAGGAAGTCGGGACAGGAGTCACGACGTACTGCCCGGGTTCCTGATTGGTTAGGAAGCCAGGCTGCCAACCAACAAGTGAAGCTGGCTTCCAAGCCAATCAGGAAGGCCAGCGGCACCTCATGACCCCCCTCCTGGATTCCTGCCGTCTTCGCTTGTTCCTAGGCGGCCTGGCTTCCTGACAAATCAGGAGGCTGGGAGGGTGTTCATTATGTGCTGCCCGGCTTTCTGATTGGTTAGGAAGCCAGGCTGCTTAGCAACATGTAAAGCCAACTTCCTAGCCAATCAGGAAGCCAGGAGGCGGGTCATAACCCAACACCCAGCTTCCTGATTGGAAAGATAGTTAGGCAAGTCTGAACTGAAAATATACAGGAAAGGCTCTCAAAGCACCAATAACAAAAACAAACATTTGTCCTGAGTCCTGAGCCGAATTGAAATCCACAGGCATGTGTTATAACATACAGCATTATTGCCGCAAGCATATGTCATGCATCTAAGGAAAATTGACTCACCTGAACCTGTACAATGGCACAGGGTTTAGAGGATAGAAAATAATTTGGGGCTGGGATGTGGGAAGAGGATAAGCACTAATGGCTCATTACAAAGACTAGCAACCAAGTGCACAGATTCTACGGAATTGTCAAAGTAATAAGCTAGTGAGTGCTAGGTAGAGATTCTTGGGAGCTTGTGCACCTGTGCATACACATTACTAAGCAAGCTCGGGCACAGTGGCGTTACAATTGCCATAGCGACCCAGGCGGCCGCTATGGGGCCCGGGGCACAGGAGGGCCTGGCCAGGACATCCCCCTGATGACGTGCGGGCCACCTTGGTCGCTATGGCATCTCAGGCTGCTGGCTGTCACTGGGGGGTTTGAGGAGGAATGTGTTGCTGTGTTGCTGTTAGATCACGACAACCTGTCAGTGATCTGTGAAGCGGCGCGTTCCTCCTCACAGCCGCTGCTGAGTCAGTGACAGCCAGCAGCTGTGGAGGAGGAATGCTGGGCCCAGCATCAGAAGCGCAGAAGGAGGCAGGCCCGGTGATGTAAGAGCAGGAGGGGCCCGGCGACTGAGGAGGCGGGGTCTCCCTGCGACCATGGAGGCGGACATTGAATCGGGTTTGACAGGTAAGAGGTGTGCAGCCCACCTGAGACCCTGCAGAGCCAACCATAGAGAGTCTATGGCAGGCTCTGCAGGGTCACTCTCAGGGGGTCTGTTTAGGATATCAGGTGGACTCTGCAAGGGCATAACTGGAAATCGCAGGGCCCCATACAAAATTTTGCTATGGGGCCCTGTGATTTCTAGTTACGCCCCTGCTCGGGCATACATATGTACCTTAAAGGACAATTATCAGGCTAGTGATTTTCACTCGCTTCTGGTGAAACAGATGGGGGAAGGAGCGGGCACTGCTGGCTCTGCCTCTGGCTAGGCAGAGCCAGCTGTCAATCCCGCAGCTGGGTGGATCCAGACAGTATTGTCGGGATCCGTCCCGGCTGCGGCGTCTCAGTATACCGCGAGCTGTAGCTGGTTGTTCTCCACATTTGCTGCACATCCCCATTGATTGTAATGGATTCCTATAAGCGCTACAAACATGGCAAAGAAGCTCACGTAGTAGTGTAGGGCTCATCCCCGAAGGAGCCGCTGAATAACCGGGTGTTTCTATCCCCTACACCAATGTACCGCCCAAATGGTGGATCCACAGCACACCAACACACCCTTGAACAGTTTTATTGCAGATTTAATAATAACACAATATAGTAAAGCAACTATGGCAATAGTATACCCAACAATCACACGAAAAGATATTAAGCAGCAGGCTAAGGCACTCTGCATCTCAGTAGCTGCAGCTATCTGCTATCAGCACTAATGTATGCAAGGCCAATTGTCTTTAAATGCCCTCCCTTGAATGGGGTGTATGTCCCTTTAAGGTTTCCCTTTGGCAATGCCCAACCCTTCCTAGACTACTGGCCAGTAGTGGTGTCCTAAGCTAGCCGGCGTTGGGGCCATTACTGTAGTGCAGGTATAAACAGCTAACAGGTTGTCAACGTGGCCAAAGGCCCCTCACCAATCCTCAGGTCAGTTGGAAAGATATGAAGACTGCTGGCAGGAACTGGGCGTCCTCTCTCTCTCTCTCTTCAGTTCAGGCGAAGTAGAGGGAAGTCGTCTGGGTCCCCGACAAAAGGTCCTCACCCATCCAGGATATATGCAGTCCTCTCAGTTGGCTCCGTCTGGCTCCCTCTCTCTCTGCTGGGCTGGCTGGATCACTCCGGCGGCTGGTTCAGCCGTGCGACTAGGCCTCAGTTCGGGCGCTCGAACACAGTCTCTCTGGTTCATCAGATGAACATCCGTCCTTCAGAGCGCTGCTGTACAGATTCTGTGTGTCCCAATCTGTCAGTGGCAATCACACAGTTCTGTTGCATGCAGTCCTAATTCACACAGTGCCACACACAGGCCTGTCTTCTCCAGATCCCCCAGTCAGACTGGGCACGCTCAGTCACTGCAGTACATAGCCCTCCTCCTTCCTCTCGCACAGCATCCTGGGAGTCGTAGTTCACAAGAGCTCTATTAGCAATGTCCCAGTGTCAGCTCTGCACTGCAATCCCCACAAATCTCCGCTTCAGATCACACACAGGAACAAGTTTTAGAGATGGGCAAAACGGTTCTTCTGCATGAGCGCTCCTCCACGGATCGCTCACTGAAAAGATCCCTATCTTTTAAATGGCTCATGGTTCACTAAACCACTCTTTTTA
>NW_017309260.1:49448-49786 GCF_000935625.1 Nanorana parkeri | reverse complement strand
GTGGTCGGGGCCCATACGGCGACTCTACGCACTTTACAAACTAAGGTCAAGGCCTTGGAGTCCAGAGCGGTGGATGCCGATCAAACTTCCATATGCATATTCATCTTAGATTTAGGTGATCCCAGGGCTCTCTAAAAGATATCTAGAGGTATATGCAAGTCCCTCCATATGTAGCTACACTATATTGCCAAACGTATTGGGACGCCTGCCTTTACATGTACATGAGCTTTAATGGCATCCCAGTCTTAGTCCGTAGGGTTCAATATTGAGATGGCCCACCCTTTGCCTCAACTCTTCTGGGAAGGCTGTCCACAAGGTATACCAGTGTGTCTTTGGCA
>NW_017309260.1:41216-49327 GCF_000935625.1 Nanorana parkeri | reverse complement strand
GAGGAGAAGTGAAGGAGCCGCTGCGGCTGGCGGCGCGGAGGGGGAACTGCTGTCACTTAACTAAGGCCGAGCGGTGAGGAGAGAGAGAGAGACGCTCGACCAGGATCTGACAGCCGGCGCCCCTCTCTCTCCTCACCACTCGGACTAACTTCTGTGACAGCGGCTCCCTCCTCAGCTGCCCAGGCTGAAGTGCTTCTTTCACTTCTCCTCGGATCCCCCGCTGCCTCTGCCCAGGAGAACAGTGGGAATCCAGAGGAGAAGCTGAGCCCCCTGTGTGCGTGGCCGAATGGCGGAGGATTGGTACATATCAGTGATATGTACCAATCCTGTGTGCAGGACAAACACTGGAGGGATCAGCTGATCCCTCCAGTGTTTGTAAATAACTGGGGACACATAGTATTAAATTGTCCAAAATGTCTTGGTTTGTTGATGCCTTAAGAGTTCCCTTCACTGGAACTGAGGGGCCAAGCTCAACCCCTGAAAAACAACCCTACACCATAATCCCCCCTCCACCAAGCTTTACACTTGGCACAATGCAGTCAGGCAAGTACCCCTCTCCTGACAACCGTCAAACCCAGACACATCCATCAGATTGCCAGACAGAGAAGTGTGATTCATCACTCAAGAGAACACGTCTCCAGTCCAGTCCAGTGGCGGCGTGCTTTACACCACTGCATCTGACGCTCTCCATTGCACTTGGTGATGTAAGGCTTGGATGCAGCTGCTTGGCCATGGAAACTCATTCCATGAAGCTCTCTACACAATGTTGTTGTGCCAATCTGAAGGCCAAATGAAGTTTGGATGTCTGTAGCTATTGACTCTGCAGACAGTTGGCGACTTCTGGGCACTGTGCGCTTAAGCATGCGCTGACCCCGCTCTGTCATTTTATGTGGCCTACCACTTTGTGGCTGAGTTGCTGTTGTTCTCAGTTGCTTCCACTTTGTTTTAATACCACTAACACATGGCTGTGGAATATTTAGTAGCACAGAAATTTCACGGATGGACTTATTGCCCAGGTGGCAACCTATCACGGTACCACGCTTGAATTCACAGAGCCCCTGAGAGCGACCCATTCTCTCCCAAATGTTTGTAGAAGCGTTTGCATGCCTAGATGCTTGATTGTATACACCTGTGGCCATGGAGGTGATTGGAACTCCTGAATCCAATGATTTGGAGTGGTGTCCCAATACCTGTGGCAATATAATGTATTTTAAAATAGTTTGTGTCAGTTTATGAGGTGTAATATAGTAACAGCTTTAGTTCAATTACACTGGCATCTAAATATATTAAAATTCCACATGTCTACAAACACCTATGAAAAAAAAAATTACAAACATATCTGTGTATTAGTATTACCATGTATTAGTCCAAAACAAATACTACTTTAATACAAAGCTAAATTACTAAAAGAGTAGCAGCATATCCTAACCCAAGAACAAACATGTAATATGTTGCAGCCTAATAGTCCAAAAACAGTGGCTGCATTTGTTTTCTTTTTGCAGGCTAAATACATTTTCTAATAATAGCAGAAATTCTTGCTGATCCTGATTGAAATCCAGTGTGCAGGTAACTTGCTGTGCACTGACCTAAATCTCAAACTATATAATCAGCGTTCCCAACTATAATCTATTGAGGGGATGGGAAGGTGTTCTCTAGTTTTAACACAATTCTGTCCTAGGGGGACAATACTGCTCCTCCATAGACACAGTGCAGTGACTGTAGAAGGAGTGTTGGGAATGCAACAGAATATACTGTTATGGCTTTTGAGCTGTAGTGCAATGTTAGTCTCTATATGCATGCTTATCTATAATACACATGTTTTCTTATATATATGTTATCTTCACAATGCTGTATATATACAGTACATTCTATATTCTTCTAAGCAAGTAAAACTTAATTCAGCATTCCTCAAGATCTCAGTGCTTCATCTAATCACATAACCAACAACATTGAGCTCTAAGGTCAAGAATTACAACCATGTACCTGCCATCAGTGTCTAGTAATACATGTTTAACTATGCAATGTAAAGCTTTACTTGCCAATATAGACAATTAATCATCTGGAATAGACTAAATAGGTTGCTTGCACTGCATCTTGTAGCTTTTTTTAAATTTGGTTTAAAGTCAGGACTTTTTTGCCAGATAAATTGGTTTATTAAAGAAATTGGATCTGTGGTCTATGTAACTGGAGGTATTAAAACATGAGTAAAATGTTTAAATTTGGAGTTGAAGCCTCTGATATTCCAGGAAAAAATTGCTAGTGTCTGACACAGCAAGGGGCTAAATGATGTTAGGAGGTAAGCATAAAGTTGTTTTTGCAGTAGAAGGTCAGAGAGCCTAGTAATGGCATCATCATAGTAAGCTAGATTACAACCAATAAACATTATGCAACCAGTCATAAATACTTGTTTTTTTCCATGCAAAAAAAAAAAGCAAAATAAACTTGCTTCTGCTTCAACAATAATGCCGCTAGATAAATGTGAAGCAGCTTATACCCAAAACAAATCCCAGCAATAGATATATAGCTCAATCGATTACAGTTTGCTACTGATCAAAGTTCATTCTTAATGCGCCTCTTTAAAATTAGTGGCTATACACAAGTAAATCTCTGAAGTAACAATGAGGGTATGAAAGGAAAATAAATAAAGAGGGGAGGGTAGAGTAGGGGTACTTCAAAACATTTGTGGCATCTTATACACAAGGGAGTCTGTGATGTAGAAGAAGTATTTCCATATTTCAAATAATAATATTGGGTATTTATCCCAAAGGCAGTATTGGGTTGTAAAGAATTAGTAAACAGATAAGACTACATGAGTTGCCCTCTTGTGAGCATTCCTGTGCTCAAATAACCATTGTTTGACTGGTAAACATACTTAAACTGTGAAGAAGAAAGTCACTCGGGCTGCAGTATATTAGCAGGAACAATCTTACCGGAGGCCATAGTTTCAGTTATTGGCTGCAGCAGGGGTATTAAAAATTTTATTGTATTAGCATAAAGAACAAACAATTTGCTTGGATAAAAAAAAGACAGTGCTATAATCCTTTAGCCCTAAATCATTAAACACATTAACATCCTTCTAAATGTTTGATTTGCACAGTCAACATGTATTTTAAGCTGAAATATAATTGAATGTGTTAGTTTTGTTGAAGAAAATTAAAAAAAATTGTTTAAAATAGAATATATATATTTTATAGCATCTTCTGAGCCTCCATGCTGAGTGATTTCCATGTGCTTTTAAAAACCACAGAGTCGCTTGCTGAGTATATCAGCCATTTAGAGGGCGCCTAGTATTTTTTACATGTAATACTGGCACTCTCTGATTGGACGCAGGGTGGTTGTGTCACAGTACCGCCCCTCGTCAAATCAGAGAATGTCTAGAATTTATTGAGAAAAATACTGGGTGTCCTCTGAATGGCTGCTATAATCAGCTGAGTGGCTCTCTGTGATTTAACAGCACAGAGATGTCTGAGGGGGCATCTTGTGATGGAGAAGAGGAACTGTGGGAAACAGCACTGGAGAGGAGGTGAGTACTGAAGAAAAATCTTCTTCAGCAATTTTTTTTTTAAAACCTCTAGTGGGACTTGACATAAAGTATACCCCAGAGTTAGGCTTTATTGATCATGTTTACAATAATAAAAATTGTATTGAATTACTTATTGATTAAAGAAGTATTATCCTCTCTTGAGATTATTACTTTGTAATATGTTTCAATGAAAATAACATTGATGGCTCTCTAATATACATGCTCTTACCCACAATGGCAATGAATGTGACAGTCATTAAAAATTGTATTCACTGCACAACCTGATATGCTGCTAAATGGTTTCTTAGCTGCTCAGGTTCGGTTATGCAGCAGTGAGCATCTACAGTATGTGGTCATCCTGCGGCCAGGTGATAGTGTCTTCCTGCTCTTCATAACAGCTTACTCAAGCCATAAACTGCTGTGGTTTTACAGGAGCAAGGCTAGATTAAGACATGAGAGCATCTGATGATGAGATCTGTAGATTTCTACTCACAAGAACAGATTAATTGACTATTGTTTGGGGTCTCCAAAAGGCACCAAAATGTAGAAATACCTTTTTATATCTATAATAATATCTCTAACATGTCCACTGTTTTTGACTTCAAGGAAGGACAGACAATACTTTCACCTGATGTATGTACAAAATACAAGTGCAAGAAGTCACTGGGGCAACCCGGCATTGTTGAGATACAGACAATCTGTGTATATCAAAGTCAGTCGGACTGTGGAAGTGTAAGTTATTATGGTTTGAACTGTTTTATTAATATTAAACTGGATCTGAGTCTGTAGCCACGAAGCCATTGTAAAACTTAACTTTGAATAATTACAATAAATACTACAATGTAAAACCATCAGTTCTGACAAATTGGGGTAATTTCTTATTTACACAGGCCATTTATTTTAACATGTATCTCATGCGCTGGCCAAATGGTACCAGGTACACCCTGCAAGCCATTTGAAACACATTGCTATTGCTTGAATCTCAGGAGACAAGGCAAGTCATTGCCAAAGTGGCACATCTGAAAATATACAGGAAAAGCTCTCAAAGCACCAATGAGACAGAAAACAATCATTTGTCCAGTGTGCTGAGTCAAATTAAAATCCAGGGGTAGATGATATTACAGATGTGTAGCAACATCCCTGCATGCAGCATTGTATTGCTATGAACATATGTCCTGCATCTAAGGATAATTCACCCTCCTGAAACTTTACAATATCACAGGATGTGGAGATAAGAAAATAATTTGGGGCTGGGATGTGAGAGGACGATAAGCACTAGGAATTGTCAGAGAAGTCAGCTAGTGATGGATAGCAATTATTGTGAGCATGTGCACCTGTACATACACATTACCAAGCAAATGTGTGCACACATATGCACCTTAATGTGTAGGAAGACTAATTAGTACTAACCTGTAGGCATTGAAATTCGGACGAATATCAGCAAATTGGGACATTCGGATACATTCAAACTTCCGAATGAAAGAATAATAAATCCAAATGTATCTTTACGATAAAGAACATTTCGGATGCATCCATAATTTTTTCCAAATATCATTCTGAATTTATGTTGTTAAATGTTACAATAAAAAAAGCAGAGGGTCCCCCTCCCCAATTCCAACCAGATCCTTGATCCGAGCAGCAGCCTGGCAGAGCAGAAAAGGGGGGGACAACGTGCGGGTTGTGGGGAAGATGCTTTTGTCCTCATCGACATGGGGACAAGGTGCTTTGCCAGGGGTTTCCCTCCTGGAAAAGCACCCTCCCCATGTAAAAAGCAGGTGGCCTGGTGCGGGGGTGGCACATGCTCATTCCCCCACCCCTTCCTCTGCCAGGCTGCTGTTTAGATGAAGGGTCTGGTAAGGGATTTAAGGGGGACCCCACGCTTTTTAAAATGTTGTTCTTTTGGCATTGGAGTCCCCCCATAAAAACCGAGGGGGAGCCAAGCCCTTTTTTTTTTGTTCCTGTGGACTGTCAAAAGTTAAAAAGAAACATTACCCTTTTTTTCTAATGTCACTTTGCTGCAATGAAAATTCATTTGTAAATATAATTTAACTCTTTTGAAATGAACAAAAATTTGGGATTTGTCCTTATCTGAATCACAAAATGAATTGACTTTTGGACCCGAGTCCCAAAAAACAAAATAATGAAAAAATCCAAACCAAAACAAACTAGATTTTTTTTTTACCAGAGCACATGTCTACTGACCTGTATCTCTACATGTGATTATAACTTGACATGATCTTAACATGTGAATATTAACATTTATATATAATGCAATACTGCAAACCAGTTTTTCCTCTCTGGATCCCAACATGATCCCAACTGATTATCACAGATAAGCTTGATTGTTTTTTTGGGGGCATCAGCCCCATATTAGCTACATTTCTCATAAATCAGCCCATAAAGCATATCTAAATCCAAATGCAAAAATCCAGCATACCAGCTCCTAGATGTGGTGGCTACATTAGGACTATTTTAAGGCATTTGTCCTGTATTATCACCTGGCGATCTGGCCTGTAAGACTGTTATTTTTCAATTTTCCTTTAACAGAGCAAGCTGTCCAGAAAAGGTGGCAGTTAGAGGGTGGAGGTAAACTATTTACCACAGAGAGGGGTGCTTACAATGGTTAACCCTTATTAATTCATGTAAAACCTTTATCCCCAAAGGAAACAAAAAACTGTTGTTTTAACTGCTTAAAACATAATTAGCTGTTAGAGTTTAGCTTTAATTAGCTAGTCAAGTCCATCCAAATCTGATAGTGTGTCTAACACTACCATTTCCACAGGATGGCAATGCTGCTGTCCAAGGGTGACTCCACTGTTCTTCCATAGAGTGGAACCACTCTAAGACAGGAAGTGTGTTACTGGCCAGATCACCAGCCAGTAACACATTGCAAGAAAACTAATAGAGCCACCACATTTTGGGATTGGTAAGCTGCAACATATTACACTTTTCTTTTTTGATTTAGATATACTTTGAGTGTACTATGATCACTCAAGAAGATCTCTCCCTTAAGCAAAATACAACTGCACAACTGCATATGGTTCAAATGCCCCTGTCTTTTACAGTATGTGACAAAGTAGTGATTTTTTTTCAATTGCTTAATATTATTTAACATAACCATGTTTGTTTTCCAGGGTTTCCAGTACCAAACGATCCCTAGTCAGTGCTGTGGACAATGTGTACAAACATCTTGCGTATACGAAGGTCCAAACGGAGAGATCAAGCTCATAAATGTATGTTAACACATCATTTTTAAGTTAAAAGTGATCTTTTGGTTGCTGCTATTGTAAAGATCAGTTTAGCAATAACATGTATAAAAAGAAGTTCACAAACAGTTCTCAAGTGATCTGGACAGTCTGTAAAAAAGATTTCTATCACTCACGTAATCCTCAGAAACTACAATTTACTACTATTGAGTTTGGTCAGCCACCAGGAATTAGTCAGTTGTAAAGTCAAAACTGAACAATACATTGACATCTTCGATGCAGCCGAAAGATTGAACTAAAAATGGAAAAAAACTAGGGTAGTGGCATAAAACATTTTTCCACCAAATTTGATCTCGGCAATTTCAATTGCCTCTTCTTGTGGTAGATCAAACCACCATTTTATGTTTTTAATTGCTTTTCAATTTTAACAAAAATTATTTTTCATTTAAATTACCATGCTTATGGCCAGCTTTGGAATTCATTTTATCTGCTGGTAAATATATACATCTTGCAAGAACCTTTGATGGGAAGCATCCATCAAATACTGTACACTTAATTAACTAACAGAAAGCACAGCCAATCTAATCCGGCTAAGGTATTTCACTTGGACAAGTTTCTGTTCCATCTGGCAGGTCTG
Source organism: Nanorana parkeri (assembly GCF_000935625.1). Lineage (NCBI taxonomy): Eukaryota > Metazoa > Chordata > Amphibia > Anura > Dicroglossidae > Nanorana > Nanorana parkeri. Next base: position 41,961 of record NW_017309260.1, on the reverse strand, counting down.
CAGTCTGACAAAAAGACAGATATCCTTGTTGGCAGAATTAATATATAAATTGCAGGAGGAATTGAGATCCATTAGTGTACAATAATAATACCAAAAACATTAGCATGGCAAGTCAATAGAAACCACAGCTATGAGACATAATGAACAAATAATGGTGATATCTGTAAGTGAACTGTGAACTGTGTTTAAGTCACAAATGGCAGACCTCAATGTTGAATTGACAGGTGCACTTTGACTTACTTTATAAAGCCAAACTACCTGAGATCATCATATTAATCCCTTTATTTTCTCATTTTTAGAAAGACGAAATCTTTAAATCTGATGACAGTTGCACCACTGTTACCTGTGAAATGAAGGGTGGACTGCTTGTTGCATCTTCAGTGACAACATCTTGCACTGTCACTAGTGCAAAAGACTGTAAGCTTGTAAGTTCTAAAGAAATATTGAGAGTTCATGGCAGTTCTGTATAACTGAAAAATCAGTCTAGTTAAAGCAACAAGCAGGGTCGCATTGGGGTTGCTGCCTGAGATGGCCACCTCGGGCAGCAGTGGATCTCTCTGTGCACCTGCTCAGTGACACAAAACCTGTTAAAGGTGCAGGCTCTGCATCAAAGAGTAAAAGTCTCTGCTAAACCCTGCTCCTTCTTGTGTGCCAGGCACAGTGGCTTGCAGTGCGGTGCTCACTGATGCTGAGCCTGCACTGTTAACCAGTACAGTGGTTGGGCAGGGAGCTCATAAACATTGAG
>NW_017309260.1:36590-40543 GCF_000935625.1 Nanorana parkeri | reverse complement strand
GCTTAATATTATTTAACATAACCATGTTTGTTTTCCAGGGTTACCAGTACCAAACGATCCCTAATCAGTGCTGTGGACAATGTGTACAAACATCTTGCGTATACGTAGGTCCAAACGGAGAGATCAAGCTCCTAAATGTATGTCAACACATAATTTTTAAGTTAAAAGTGATCTTTTGGTTGCTGCCATTTTAAAGATCAGTTTAGCAATAGCATGTATAAAGAGAAGTTCACAAACAGTTCTCAAGTGATCTGGACAGTCTGTAAAAAAGATTTCTATCACTCACATAATCCTCAGAAACTACAATTTACTACTATTGAGTTTGGTCAGCCACCAGGAATTAGTCAGTTGTAAAGTCAAAACTGAACAATACATTTACATCTTCAATGCAGTCGAAAGATTGAACTAAAAATGGAAAAAAACTAGGGTAGTGTCATAAAACATTTTTCCACCAAATTTGATCTCGGCAATTTCAATTGCCTCTTCTTGTGGTGGATCAAACCACCATTTTATGTTTTTAATTGCTTTTCAATTTTAACAACTTATTTTTCATTTAAATTACCGTGCTTATGGCCAGCTTTGGAATTGATTTTATCTGCTGGTAAATATATACATCTTGCAAGAACCTTTGATGGGAAGCATCCATCAAATACTGTACACCTAATTAACCAACAGAAAGCACAGCCAATCTAATCCGGCTAAGGTATTTCACTGTTTCTGTTCCATCTGGCAGGTCTGCAGTCTGACAAAAAGACAGATATCCTTGTTGGCAGAATGAATATATAAATTGCAGGAGGAATTGAGATCCATTAGTGTACAATCATAATACCAAAAACATTAGCCTGGCAAGTCAATAGAAACCACAGCTATGAGACATAATGATCAAATAATGGTGATATCTGTAAGTAAACGGTGAACTGTGTTTAAGTCACAAATGGCAGACCTCAATGTTGAATTGACAGGTGCACTTTGACTTACTTTATAAAGCCAAACTACCTGAGACCATCATATTAATCCCTTTATTTTCTCATTTTTAGAAAGACAAAATCTTTAAATCTGATGACAGTTGCACCACTGTTACCTGTGAAATGAAGGGTGGACTGCTTGTTGCATCTTCAGTGACAACGTCTTGCACTATTACTAGTGCAAAAGACTGTAAGCTTGTAAGTTCTAAAGAAATATGGAGAGTTTGTGGCAGTTCTGTATAACTGAAAACTCTGTCTAGTTAAAGCAACAAGCAGGGTCGCGTTGGGGTTGCTGCCTGAGATGGCCACCTCGGGCAGCAGTGGATCTCTCTGTGCACCTGCTCAGTGACACAAAACCTGTTAAAGGTGCAGGCTCTGCATCAAAGAGTAAAAATCTCTGCTAAACCCCTTCCCTGACTATTCCTCCAGTGTGCGCTGGAGAGATAGAGAGAGGGGAGGAGGGAATCCCTGTGGGGAGCAGTGAGTGACAGTCACTGCTGTCTGCGGGAAAAAGATTGAGAACTGAGCAATCAGCGGTATGTGATTTCTCAATTCTCGATGAATAGAGCCGACGTGTGACATCTTCAGTGTCACACCTCAGCTTTAATTATGGGTTTGAATGTATTTCACTCTCCCCATAATTCTCCTTTCACTAAAAGTCACCTTATTGGCCCTTCTAAGCCTGCTGGCTATACTTCAAAAGCCATGTAGTGCATTATGGTTCAAACAAATGTATCCTCTATGAATCTGCACATAAATTCACCAGACCACAAATCTAATACCTGCAGGATTTCCCCCTAAACCCATGATATTGTTGAACCAAAGCCTCATCCCTATTCTTTATATGTCTGGTTCACTATTGTCACTAGGACAGAAAGTGAGAAAAATTCGAAAATTCTGACACCTGAACAGAAATAGAAGTGGAGTTTTTCAATGGGGGCAGTTGTAAGAGGGCATTTCTTTCACTTTGAGATTTCTTTTTACTTGTGTAAACAGCATGTGTGTGGTGATACCTAATATATATGGAACAGTCATTTGTTCTGTACGTGATTCCACCCAACACTCGCGTTCATATGTGTGCTTTTGGGGGGGGGGAGGGGGTTAATTTATTTTATTAAACTATAAATTTCAAAGCATTGTTTTTTTTTTTCAACTATAACTATTGCTATGACACGGGGCTTGTAAATCACCTCCTGAATAATTTCTACAGCAGCCAGTAGTGAAAATGTAAACAGATGTCAGCTGCTATAAAGGCCTGGAGTTTGTTTACTTGCCAGAGCTGTCATCAATCTAGTATGCACATCGGCAGTGAAAGGTTTAAAGCCATTAAGATAAAAAGAAAAATGTAAGCATGTGCCCCAATGTTATTGTAGGGGCACTTCTTCATGCTTCAACTGAGCAGGGCCTTCATTTTTGTACATTAAAGTGCATTTGTTTTAAAAGGGCTGTCTGACACTTTTGCCTGTGTTGGGAGCATTGTGTCATGGTGTGAAAAGGACTTTTTTTTGCTAGCAAAGAATGTCCTTATTTGAAATTCCAGAGGACAACTAAAAATATGTTGGAATTTTATTTAGTGTATTTTTTACATAATACAAGTTCATGTTTATGGTTGTATACCACCAGGGTTACACATACCAGGCTGTTCCCAAGCAATGCTGTGGAACGTGTGTCCAGACCGAATGTGTGTTCACTACAGCTTCCGGAGAACTTCAAACTTTAAAGGTATTTTTAGTTAACTCATTAAATAAAATAAATGGTTTTAAATCCTATTTTTGTATGCATTAAATTCTTAAACTGGTGCTTTATATAATGTGTGCTAGTTATATAAAACATTTGTTTTATATATAAACATTTATAATTTATTACAGGGTACAACTATGTCTCAGAATTTTGTCCTTATTTGAAATTCCAGAGGACAACTAAAAATATGTTGGAATTTTATTTAGTGTATTTTTTACATAATACAAGTTCATGTTTATGGTTGTATACCACCAGGGTTACACATACCAGGCTGTTCCCAATCAATGCTGTGGTACGTGTGTTCAGACCGAATGTGTGTTCACTACAGCTTCCGGAGAACTTCAAACTTTAAAGGTATTTTAAGTTAACTCATTTTTGTATGCATTAAATTCTTAAACTGGTGTTTTATATAATGTGTGCTAGTTATATAAAACATTTGTTTTATATATAAACATTTATAATTTATTACAGGGTACAACTATGTCTCAGAATTCATAGAACATTATGATTTTTGTTAAGCGAGTACAGTAAAAGCTGTTTATACTTAGGCTCAAGCTTAAGCTACTGTGTTCTTAGAACAAACTAGGAGAGAGATCGCACACCAGAGCTAAGCATATAGGACATGGCTTGCACTGTATTTATTGAAGGCAGGAAAGACAGGAGTAGGGGGGCAGTATAACAAGTGTGGGGATTGCAGGAATACACTGTCCACCCCAAATAACACTTGCTAAAGTGTTAAAGATCCTTGTAAACTATATGAAAGCTCTAAAAATAAACTTCTCTTATTTGCTGCCTTTTAGTCTGTTGAATTTGGTTTATATCTGTTCAATAGGGGCAAAAAAAAACCCGTTGATCGTATATGAAATTTATAGCTGTCCTTGTCCTGTACACTCTTCCTGGATTATCTTGAGGAGTCTAATTAGCTCTCTCAGTTCTTATCTACAGTACAATTAGTATCTTTGTAGCGGAGAGTGGAAGAGGTGGAGGGATTCAGTAGTTTACCCATAGACAACAGGGCAGAGCTGACACCATTTCTTGCTATTTTAGGCCAGAGAAAGGCATGTGCTGTCAGTGCACAACATGACTTAAGTGCATTTCTGACAGATCAACTGGTATTTTACTGTATATGCAAAGGTTTAAAAAGGAGAAATAGAGAACTGTATAGAGACATTTCTTTTTTTTATTTTAGCCTGAAATAGACTTTAGCACTTAACTTTCTCAGCACAGCAGGAGGGAGGAGTATTAACT